>NW_027411757.1:0-194016 GCF_047663935.1 Musca autumnalis
GAACTTTTGTATTGGGAAAGTCATGCCTGGTGAACTTTTGTATTGGGAAAGTCATGCCCGGTGAACTTTTGTATTGGGAGAGTCATGCCCGGTGATCTTTTGTACTGGGAAAGTCATGCGCGGTGAACTTTTGTATGGTAAAAGTCATGCCCGGTGATCTTTTGTACTGGGAAAGTCATGCCCGGTCAACTTTTGTATGGGAAAAGTCATGCCCGGTCAACTTTTGTATTGGGAAAGTCATGCCCGGTGAACTTTTGTATGGGAAAAGTCATGCCCGGTGAACTTTTGTATTGGGAAAGTCATGCCCGGTCAACTTTTGTATTGGGAAAGTCATGCCCGGTCAACTTTTGTATTGGGAAAGTCATGCCCGGTGAACTTTTGTATTTGGAAAGTCATGCCCGGTAAACTTTTGTATTGGGAAAGTCATGCCCGGTGATCTTTTGTACTGGGAAAGTCATGCCCGGTCAACTTTTGTACTGGGAAAGTCATGCCCGGTGAACTTTTGTATTGGGAAAGTCATGCCCGGTGAACTTTTGTATTGGGAAAGTCATGCCCGGTGAACTTTTGTATTGGGAAAGTCATGCCCGGTGATCTTTTGTACTGGGAAAGTCATGCCCGGTCAACTTTTGTATTGGGAAAGTCGTGCCCGGTGAACTTTTGTATTGGGAAAGTCATGCCCGGTGAACTTTTGTATTGGGAAAGTCATGCCCGGTGAACTTTTGTATTGGGAAAGTCATGCCCGGTGAACTTTTGTATTGGGAAAGTCATGCCCGGTGAACTTTTGTATTGGGAAAGTCAGCCCGGTGATCTTTTGTACTGGGAAAGTCATGCCCGGTGAACTTTTGTATGGGAAAAGTCATGCCTGGTGAACTTTTGTATTGGGAAAGTCATGCCCGGTGAACTGTTGTACTGGGAAAGTCATGCGCGGTGAACTTTCGTATTGGGAAACTCATGCCCGGTGAACTTTTGTATGGGAAAAGTCATGCCCGGTGAACTTTTGTATTGGAAAAGTCATGCCCGGTGAACTTTTGTATTGGGAAAGTCATGCCCGGTGATCTTTTGTACTGGGAAAGTCATGCCCGGTGAACTTTTGTATTGGGAAAGTCATGCCCGGTCAACTTTTGTATTGGGAAAGTCATGCCCGGTGATCTTTTGTACTGGGAAAGTCATGCCCGGTGAACTTTTGTATTGGGAAAGTCATGCCCGGTGAACTTTTGTATTGGGAAAGTCATGCCCGGTGAACTTTTGTATTGGGAAAGTCATGCCCGGTGAACTTTTGTATAGGGAAAGTCATGCCCGGTGAACTTTTGTATTGGGAAAGTCATGCCCGGTGAACTTTTGTATTGGGAAAGTCAAGCCCGGTGAACTTTTGTATTGGGAAAGTCATGCCCGGTCAACTTTTGTATTGGGAAAGTCATGCCCGGTGAACTTTTGTATTGGGAAATTCATGCCCGGTGAACTTTTGTACTGGGAAAGTCATGCCCGGTCAACTATTGTACTGGGAAAGTCATGCCCGGTGAACTTTTGTACTGGGAAAGTCATGCCCGGTCAACTTTTGTATTGGGAAATTCATGCCCGGTGAACTTTTGTACTGGGAAAGTCATGCCCGGTCAACTATTGTACTGGGAAAGTCATGCCCGGTGAACTTTTGTACTGGGAAAGTCATGCCCGGTGATCTTTTGTATTGGGAAAGTCATGCCTGGTGAACTTTTGTACTGGGAAAGTCATGCCCGGTGAACTTTTGTATTGGGAAAGTTATGCCCGGTGAACTTTTGTATGGGAAAAGTCATGCCCGGTGAACTTTTGTATTGGGAAAGTCATGCCCGGTGAACTTTTGTATTGGGAAAGTCATGCCCGGTGAACTTTTGTACTGGGAAAGTCATGCCCGGTGAACTTTTGTATCGGGAAAGTCATGCACGGTCAACTTTTGTATTGGGAAAGTCATGCCCGGTCAACTTTTGTATTGGGAAAGTCATGCCCGGTGATCTTTTGTACTGGGAAAGTCATGCCCGGTCAACTTTTGTATTGGGAAAGTCATGCCCGGTGAACTTTTGTATTGGGAAAGTCATGCCCGGTGAACTTTTGTATTGGGAAAGTCATGCCCGGTGAACTTTTGTATTGGGAAAGTCATGCCCGGTGATCTTTTGTACTGGGAGAGTCATGCCCGGTGAACTTTTGTATGGGAAAAGTCATGCCCGGTGATCTTTTGTACTGGGAAAGTCATGCCCGGTGAACTTTTGTATGGGAAAAGTCATGCCCGGTGAACTTTTGTATGGGAAAAGTCATGCCCGGTGAACTTTTGTATTGGGAAAGTCATGCCCGGTGATCTTTTGTACTGGGAAAGTCATGCCCGGTGAACTTTTGTACTGGGAAAGTCATGCCCGGTGAACTTTTGTATTGGGAAAGTCATGTCCGGTGAACTTTTGTATTGGGAAAGTCATGCCCGGTGAACTTTTGTATTGGGAAAGTCATGCCCGGTGAACTTTTGTATTGGGAAAGTCATGCCCGGTGAACTTTTGTATTGGGAAAGTCATGCCCGGTGAACTTTTGTACTGGGAAAGTCATGCCCGGTGAACTTTTGTATTGGGAAAGTCATGCCCGGTGAACTTTTGTATTGGGAAAGTCATGCTCGGTGAACTTTTGTATTGGGAAAGTCATGCCCGGTGATCTTTTGTATTGGGAAAGTCATGCCCGGTGAACTTTTGTATGGGAAAAGTCATGCCCGGTGATCATTTGTACTGGGAAAGTCATGCCCGGTCAACTTTTGTATGGGAAAAGTCATGCCCGGTCAACTTTTGTATTGGGAAAGTCATGCCCGGTGAACTTTTGTATGGGAAAAGTCATGCCCGGTGAACTTTTGTATTGGGAAAGTCATGCCCGGTCAACTTTTGTATTGGGAAAGTCATGCCCGGTCAACTTTTGTATTGGGAAAGTCATGCCCGGTGAACTTTTGTATTGGGAAAGTCATGCCCGGTGAACTTTTGTATTGGTAAAGTCATGCCCGGTGATCTTTTGTACTGGGAAAGTCATGCCCGGTGAACTTTTGTATTGGGCAAGTCATGCCCGGTCAACTTTTGTATTGGGAAAGTCATGCCCGGTCAACTTTTGTATTAGGAAAGTCATGCCCGGTAAACTTTGTACTGGGAAAGTCATGCCCGGTGAACTTTTGTATTGGGAAAGTCATGCCCGGTGATCTTTTGTACTGGGAAAGTCATGCCCGGTGAACTTTTGTATTGGGAAAGTCATGCCCGGTGAACTTTTGTATGGGAAAAGTCATGCCCGGTGAACTTTTGTATGGGAAAAGTCATGCCCGGTGATCTTTTGTACTGGGAAAGTCATGCCCGGTCAACTTTTGTATTAGGAAAGTCATGCCCGGTGAACTTTTGTACTGGGAAAGTCATGCCCGGTGATCTTTTGTATTGGGAAAGTCATGCCCGGTGAACTTTAGTATGGGAAAAGTCATGCCCGGTGAACTTTTGTACGGGAAAAATCATGCCCGGTGATCTTTTGTACTGGGAAAGTCATGCCCGGTGAACTTTTGTATTGGAAAAGTCATGCCCGGTCAACTTTTGTATTGGGAAAGTCATGCCCGATGAACTTTTGTATTGGGAAAGTCATGCCCGGTGAACTTTTGTATTGGGAAAGTCATGCCCGGTGATCTTTTGTACTGGGAAAGTCATGCCCGGTGAACTTTTGTATTGGGAAAGTCATGCCCGGTCAACTTTTGTATTGGGAAAGTCATGCCCGGTCAACTTTTGTATTGGGAAAGTCATGCCCGGTGATCTTTTGTACTGGGAAAGTCATGCCCGGTGAACTTTTGTATGGGAAAAGTCATGCCCGGTGATCTTTTGTACTGGGAAAGTCATACCCGGTCAACTTTTGTATTAGGAAAGTCATGCCCGGTAAACTTTTGTACTGGGAAAGTCATGCCCGGTGAACTTTTGTATTGGGAAAGTCATGCCCGGTGAACTTTTGTATGGGAAAAGTCATGCCCGGTGATCTTTTGTACTGGGAAAGTCATGCCCGGTGAACTTTTGTATTGGGAAAGTCATGCCCGGTGAACTTTTGTATGGGAAAAGTCATGCCCGGTGAACTTTTGTATGGGAAAAGTCATGCCCGGTGATCTTTTGTACTGGGAAAGTCATGCCCGGTGATCTTTTGTACTGGGAAAGTCATGCCCGGTCAACTTTTGTATTAGGAAAGTCATGCCCGGTGAACTTTTGTACTGGGAAAGTCATGCCCGGTGATCTTTTGTATTGGGAAAGTCATGCCCGGTGAACTTTAGTATGGGAAAAGTCATGCCCGGTGAACTTTTGTATGGGAAAAATCATGCCCGGTGATCTTTTGTACTGGGAAAGTCATGCCCGGTGAACTTTTGTATTGGAAAAGTCATGCCCGGTCAACTTTTGTATTGGGAAAGTCATGCCCGATGAACTTTTGTATTGGGAAAGTCATGCCCGGTGAACTTTTGTATTGGGAAAGTCATGCCCGGTGATCTTTTGTACTGGGAAAGTCATGCCCGGTGAACTTTTGTATTGGGAAAGTCATGCCCGGTCAACTTTTGTATTGGGAAAGTCATGCCCGGTCAACTTTTGTATTGGGAAAGTCATGCCCGGTGATCTTTTGTACTGGGAAAGTCATGCCCGGTGAACTTTTGTATGGGAAAAGTCATGCCCGGTGATCTTTTGTACTGGGAAAGTCATACCCGGTCAACTTTTGTATTAGGAAAGTCATGCCCGGTAAACTTTTGTACTGGGAAAGTCATGCCCGGTGAACTTTTGTATTGGGAAAGTCATGCCCGGTGAACTTTTGTATGGGAAAAGTCATGCCCGGTGATCTTTTGTACTGGGAAAGTCATGCCCGGTGAACTTTTGTATTGGGAAAGTCATGCCCGGTGAACTTTTGTATGGGAAAAGTCATGCCCGGTGAACTTTTGTATGGGAAAAGTCATGCCCGGTGATCTTTTGTACTGGGAAAGTCATGCCCGGTCAACTTTTGTATTAGGAAAGTCATGCCCGGTGAACTTTTGTACTGGGAAAGTCATGTCCGGTGATCTTTTGTATTGGGAAAGTCATGCCCGGTGAACTTTAGTATGGGAAAAGTCATGCCCGGTGAACTTTTGTATGGGAAAAGTCATGCCCGGTGATCTTTTGTACTGGGAAAGTCATGCCCGGTGAACTTTTGTATTGGGAAAGTCATGCCCGGTCAACTTTTGTATTGGGAAAGTCATGCCCGGTCAACTTTTGTATTGGGAAAGTCATGCCCGGTGATCTTTTGTACTGGGAAAGTCATGCCCGGTGAACTTTTGTATGGGAAAAGTCATGCCCGGTGATCTTTTGTACTGGGAAAGTCATGCCCGGTTAACTTTTGTATTGGGAAAGTCATGCCCGGTGAACTTTTGTATTGGGAAAGTCATGCCCGGTGAACATTTGTACTGGGAAAGTCATGCCCGGTCAACTTTTGTATTGGGAAAGTCATGCTCGGTGATCTTTTGTATTGGGAAAGTCATGCCCGGTGAACTTTTGTATTGGGAAAGTCATGCCCGGTGAACTTTTGTATGGGAAAAGTCATGCCCGGTGAACTTTTGTATTGGGAAAGTCATGCCCGGTCTACTTTTGTATTGGGAAGTCATGCCCGGTGAACTTTTCTATTGGGAAAGTCATGCCCGGTCAACTTTTGTATTGGGAAAGTCATGCCCGGTGATCTTTTGTACTGGGAAAGTCATGCCCGGTGAACTTTTGTATTGGGAAAGTCATGCCCGGTGAACTTTTGTATGGGAAAAGTCATGCCCGGTGAACTTTTGTATGGGAAAAGTCATGCCCGGTGATCTTTTGTACTGGGAAAGTCATGCCCGGTCAACTTTTGTATTAGGAAAGTCATGCCCGGTGAACTTTTGTACTGGGAAAGTCATGCCCGGTGATCTTTTGTATTGGGAAAATCATGCCCGGTGAACTTTAGTATGGGAAAAGTCATGCCCGGTGAACTTTTGTATGGGAAAAGTCATGCCCGGTGATCTTTTGTACTGGGAAAGTCATGCCCGGTGAACTTTTGTATTGGGAAAGTCATGCCCGGTCAACTTTTGTATTGGGAAAGTCATGCCCGGTCAACTTTTGTATTGGGAAAGTCATGCCCGGTGATCTTTTGTACTGGGAAAGTCATGCCCGGTGAACTTTTGTATGGGAAAAGTCATGCCCGGTGATCTTTTGTACTGGGAAAGTCATGCCTGTTTAACTTTTGTATTGGGAAAGTCATGCCCGGTGAACTTTTGTATTGGGAAAGTCATGCCCGGTGAACATTTGTACTGGGAAAGTCATGCCCGGTCAACTTTTGTATTGGGAAAGTCATGCCCGGTCTACTTTTGTATTGGGAAAGTCATGCCCGGTGATCTTTTGTACTGGGAAAGTCATGCCCGGTGAACTTTTGTATTGGGAAAGTCATGCCCGGTCAACTTTTGTATTGGGAAAGTCATGCCCGGTGAACTTTTGTACTGGGAAAGTCATGCCCGGTGAGCTTTTGTATTGGGAAAGTCATGCCCGGTGAACTTTTGTATTGGGAAAGTCATGCCCGGTCAACTTTTGTATGGGCAAAGTCATGCCCGGTGAACTTTTTTATTGGGAAAGTCATGCCCGGTGAACTTTTGTATTGGGAAAGTCATGCCCGGTGATCTTTTGTACTGGGAAAGTCATGCCCGGTGAACTTTTGTATTGGGAAAGTCATGCCCGGTGAACTTTTGCATTGGGAAAGTCATGCCCGGTGAACTTTTGTATTGGGAAAGTCATGCCCGGTGATCTTTTGTACTGGGAAAGTCATACCCGGTGAACTTTTGTATGGGAAAAGTCATGCCCGGTGATCTTTTGGACTGGGAAAGTCATGCCCGGTGAACCTTTGTACTGGGAAAGTCATGCCCGGTGATCTTTTGTACTGGGAAAGTCATGCCCGGTGAACTTTTGTATGGGAAAGTCATGCCCGGTGAACTTTTGTATTGGGAAAGTCATGCCCGGTGATCTTTTGTACTGGGAAAGTCATGCCCGGTCAACTTTTGTATTGGGAAAGTCATGCCCGGTGAACATTTGTACAGGGAAAGTCATGCCCGGTCAACTTTTGTATTGGGAAAGTCATGCCCGGTGATCTTTTGTATTGGGAAAGTCATGCCCGGTGAACTTTTGTATTGGGAAAGTCATGCCCGGTGAACTTTTGTATGGGAAAAGTCATGCCCGGTGAACTTTTGTATTGGGAAAGTCATGCCCGGTCTACTTTTGTATTGGGAAAGTCATGCCCGGTGATCTTTTGTACTGGGAAAGTCACGCCCGGTGAACTTTTGTATTGGGAAAGTCATGCCCGGTCAACTTTTGTATTGGGAAAGTCATGCCCGGTGAACTTTTGTACTGGGAAAGTCATGCCCGGTCAACTTTTGTACTGGGAAAGTCATGCCCGGTGAACTTTTGTACTGGGAAAGTCATGCCCGGTCAACTTTTGTATTGGGAAAGTCATGCCCGGTGATCTTTTGTACTGGGAAAGTCATGCCCGGTGAACTTTTGTACTGGGAAAGTCATGCCCGGTGAACTTTTGTATTGGGAAAGTCATGCCCGGTGAACTTTTGTATTGGGAAAGTCATGCCCGGTGAACTTTTGTATTGGGAAAGTCATGCCCGGTGAACTTTTGTATTGGGAAAGTCATGCCCGGTGATCTTTTGTACTGGGAAAGTCATGCCCGGTGAACTTTTGTATTGGGAAAGTCATGCCCGGTCAACTTTTGTATTGGGAAAGTCATGCCCGGTGAACTTTTGTACTGGGAAAGTCATGCCCGGTGAGCTTTTGTATTGGGAAAGTCATGCCCGGTGAACTTTTGTATTGGGAAAGTCATGCCCGGTCAACTTTTGTATGGGCAAAGTCATGCCCGGTGAACTTTTTTATTGGGAAAGTCATGCCCGGTGAACTTTTGTATTGGGAAAGTCATGCCCGGTGATCTTTTGTACTGGGAAAGTCATGCCCGGTGAACTTTTGTATTGGGAAAGTCATGCCCGGTGAACTTTTGTATTGGGAAAGTCATGCCCGGTGAACTTTTGTATTGGGAAAGTCATGCCCGGTGATCTTTTGTACTGGGAAAGTCATACCCGGTGAACTTTTGTATGGGAAAAGTCATGCCCGGTGATCTTTTGGACTGGGAAAGTCATGCCCGGTGAACCTTTGTACTGGGAAAGTCATGCCCGGTGATCTTTTGTACTGGGAAAGTCATGCCCGGTGAACTTTTGTATGGGAAAGTCATGCCCGGTGAACTTTTGTATTGGGAAAGTCATGCCCGGTGATCTTTTGTACTGGGAAAGTCATGCCCGGTCAACTTTTGTATTGGGAAAGTCATGCCCGGTGAACATTTGTACAGGGAAAGTCATGCCCGGTCAACTTTTGTATTGGGAAAGTCATGCCCGGTGATCTTTTGTATTGGGAAAGTCATGCCCGGTGAACTTTTGTATTGGGAAAGTCATGCCCGGTCAACTTTTGTATGGGAAAAGTCATGCCCGGTGAACTTTTGTATTGGGAAAGTCATGCCCGGTCTACTTTTGTATTGGGAAAGTCATGCCCGGTGATCTTTTGTACTGGGAAAGTCACGCCCGGTGAACTTTTGTATTGGGAAAGTCATGCCCGGTCAACTTTTGTATTGGGAAAGTCATGCCCGGTGAACTTTTGTACTGGGAAAGTCATGCCCGGTCAACTTTTGTACTGGGAAAGTCATGCCCGGTGAACTTTTGTACTGGGAAAGTCATGCCCGGTCAACTTTTGTATTGGGAAAGTCATGCCCGGTGATCTTTTGTACTGGGAAAGTCATGCCCGGTGAACTTTTGTACTGGGAAAGTCATGCCCGGTGAACTTTTGTATTGGGAAAGTCATGCCCGGTGAACTTTTGTATTGGGAAAGTCATGCCCGGTGAACTTTTGTATTGGGAAAGTCATGCCCGGTGAACTTTTGTATTGGGAAAGTCATGCCCGGTGAACTTTTGTATTGGGAAAGTCATGCCCGGTGAACTTTTGTATTGGGAAAGTCATGCCCGGTGAACTTTTGTATTGGGAAAGTCATGCCCGGTGAACTTTTGTATTGGGAAAGTCATGCCCGGTGAACTTTTGTACTGGGAAAGTCATGCCCGGTGAACTTTTGTATTGGGAAAGTCATGCCCGGTGAACTTTTGTATTGGGAAAGTCATGCCCGGTCAACTTTTGTATGGGAAAAGTCATGCCCGGTGAACTTTTGTATGGGAAAAGTCATGCCCGGTGAACTTTTGTATTGGGAAAGTCATGCCCGGTGAACTTTTGTATGGGAAAAGTCATGCCCGGTGATCTTTTGTACTGGGAAAGTCATGCCCGGTCAACTTTTGTATGGGAAAAGTCATGCCCGGTCAACTTTTGTATTAGGAAAGTCATGCCCGGTGAACTTTTGTACTGGGAAAGTCATGCCCGGTGAACTTTTGTATTGGGAAAGTCGTGCCCGGTCAACTTTTGTATTGGGAAAGTCATGCCCGGTGAACTTTTGTATTGGGAAAATCATGCCCGGTGAACTTTTGTATTGGGAAAATCATGCCCGGTGAACTTTTGTATTGGGAAAGTCATGCCCGGTGAACTTTTGTACTGGGAAAGTCATGTCCGGTGAACTTTTGTATGGGAAAAGTCATGCCCGGTGAACTTTTGTATTGGGGAAGTCATGCCCGGTGAACTTTTGTATGGGAAAAGTCATGCCCGGTGAACTTTTGTATGGGAAAAGTCATGCCCGGTGAACTTTTGTATGGGAAAAGTCATGCCCGGTGAACTTTTGTATTGGGAAAGTCATGCCCGGTGAACTTTTGTATTGGGAAAGTCATGCCCGGTGAACTTTTGTACTGGGAAAGTCATGCCCGGTGAACTTTTGTATTGGGAAAGTCATGCCCGGTGAACTTTTGTATGGGAAAAGTCATGCCCGGTGAACTTTTGTATGGGAAAAGTCATGCCCGGTGAACTTTTGTATTGGGAAAGTCATGCCCGGTCAACTTTTGTATTGGGAAAGTCATGCCCGGTGGTCTTTTGTACTGGGAAAGTCATGCCCGGTGAACTTTTGTATGGGAAAAGTCATGCCCGGTGAACTTTTGTATGGGAAAAGTCATGCCCGGTGAACTTTTGTATTGGGAAAGTCATGCCCGGTGAACTTTTGTATTGGGAAAGTCATGCCTGGTGAACTTTTGTATTGGGAAAGTCATGCCCGGTGAACTTTTGTATTGGGAAAGTCATGCCTGGTGAACTTTTGTATTGGGAGAGTCATGCCCGGTGATCTTTTGTACTGGGAAAGTCATGCGCGGTGAACTTTTGTATGGTAAAAGTCATGCCCGGTGATCTTTTGTACTGGGAAAGTCATGCCCGGTCAACTTTTGTATGGGAAAAGTCATGCCCGGTCAACTTTTGTATTGGGAAAGTCATGCCCGGTGAACTTTTGTATGGGAAAAGTCATGCCCGGTGAACTTTTGTATTGGGAAAGTCATGCCCGGTCAACTTTTGTATTGGGAAAGTCATGCCCGGTCAACTTTTGTATTGGGAAAGTCATGCCCGGTGAACTTTTGTATTTGGAAAGTCATGCCCGGTAAACTTTTGTATTGGGAAAGTCATGCCCGGTGATCTTTTGTACTGGGAAAGTCATGCCCGGTCAACTTTTGTACTGGGAAAGTCATGCCCGGTGAACTTTTGTATTGGGAAAGTCATGCCCGGTGAACTTTTGTATTGGGAAAGTCATGCCCGGTGAACTTTTGTATTGGGAAAGTCATGCCCGGTGATCTTTTGTACTGGGAAAGTCATGCCCGGTCAACTTTTGTATTGGGAAAGTCGTGCCCGGTGAACTTTTGTATTGGGAAAGTCATGCCCGGTGAACTTTTGTATTGGGAAAGTCATGCCCGGTGAACTTTTGTATTGGGAAAGTCATGCCCGGTGAACTTTTGTATTGGGAAAGTCATGCCCGGTGAACTTTTGTATTGGGAAAGTCATGCCCGGTGAACTTTTGTATTGGGAAAGTCATGCCCGGTGAACTTTTGTATTGGGAAAGTCAAGCCCGGTGAACTTTTGTATTGGGAAAGTCATGCCCGGTCAACTTTTGTATTGGGAAAGTCATGCCCGGTGAACTTTTGTATTGGGAAATTCATGCCCGGTGAACTTTTGTACTGGGAAAGTCATGCCCGGTCAACTTTTGTACTGGGAAAGTCATGCCGGGTGAACTTTTGTACTGGGAAAGTCATGCCCGGTCAACTTTTGTATTGGGAAAGTCATGCCCGGTGATCTTTTGTATTGGGAAAGTCATGCCCGGTGAACTTTTGTACTGGGAAAGTCATGCCCGGTGAACTTTTGTATTGGGAAAGTCATGCCCGGTGAACTTTTGTATGGGAAAAGTCATGCCCGGTGAACTTTTGTATTGGGAAAGTCATGCCCGGTGAACTTTTGTATTGGGAAAGTCATGCCCGGTGAACTTTTGTACTGGGAAAGTCATGCCCGGTGAACTTTTGTATCGGGAAAGTCATGCACGGTCAACTTTTGTATTGGGAAAGTCATGCCCGGTCAACTTTTGTATTGGGAAAGTCATGCCCGGTGATCTTTTGTACTGGGAAAGTCATGCCCGGTCAACTTTTGTATTGGGAAAGTCATGCCCGGTGAACTTTTGTATTGGGAAAGTCATGCCCGGTGAACTTTTGTATTGGGAAAGTCATGCCCGGTGAACTTTTGTATGGGAAAAGTCATGCCCGGTGAACTTTTGTATTGGGAAAGTCATGCCCGGTGATCTTTTGTACTGGGAAAGTCATGCCCGGTGAACTTTTGTACTGGGAAAGTCATGCCCGGTGAACTTTTGTATTGGGAAAGTCATGCCCGGTGAACTTTTGTATTGGGAAAGTCATGCCCGGTGAACTTTTGTATTGGGAAAGTCATGCCCGGTGAACTTTTGTATTGGGAAAGTCATGCCCGGTGAACTTTTGTATTGGGAAAGTCATGCCCGGTGAACTTTTGTACTGGGAAAGTCATGCCCGGTGAACTTTTGTATTGGGAAAGTCATGCCCGGTGAACTTTTGTATTGGGAAAGTCATGCCCGGTGAACTTTTGTATTGGGAAAGTCATGCCCGGTGATCTTTTGTACTGGGAAAGTCATGCCTGGTTAACTTTTGTATTGGGAAAGTCATGCCCGGTGAACTTTTGTATTGGGAAAGTCATGCCCGGTGAACATTTGTACTGGGAAAGTCATGCCCGGTCAACTTTTGTATTGGGAAAGTCATGCCCGGTCTACTTTTGTATTGGGAAAGTCATGCCCGGTGATCTTTTGTACTGGGAAAGTCATGCCCGGTGAACTTTTGTATTGGGAAAGTCATGCCCGGTCAACTTTTGTATTGGGAAAGTCATGCCCGGTGAACTTTTGTACTGGGAAAGTCATGCCCGGTGAGCTTTTGTATTGGGAAAGTCATGCCCGGTGAACTTTTGTATTGGGAAAGTCATGCCCGGTCAACTTTTGTATGGGCAAAGTCATGCCCGGTGAACTTTTTTATTGGGAAAGTCATGCCCGGTGAACTTTTGTATTGGGAAAGTCATGCCCGGTGATCTTTTGTACTGGGAAAGTCATGCCCGGTGAACTTTTGTATTGGGAAAGTCATGCCCGGTGAACTTTTGTATTGGGAAAGTCATGCCCGGTGAACTTTTGTATTGGGAAAGTCATGCCCGGTGATCTTTTGTACTGGGAAAGTCATACCCGGTGAACTTTTGTATGGGAAAAGTCATGCCCGGTGATCTTTTGGACTGGGAAAGTCATGCCCGGTGAACCTTTGTACTGGGAAAGTCATGCCCGGTGATCTTTTGTACTGGGAAAGTCATGCCCGGTGAACTTTTGTATGGGAAAGTCATGCCCGGTGAACTTTTGTATTGGGAAAGTCATGCCCGGTGATCTTTTGTACTGGGAAAGTCATGCCCGGTCAACTTTTGTATTGGGAAAGTCATGCCCGGTGAACATTTGTACAGGGAAAGTCATGCCCGGTCAACTTTTGTATTG
Source organism: Musca autumnalis (assembly GCF_047663935.1). NCBI lineage: Eukaryota > Metazoa > Arthropoda > Insecta > Diptera > Muscidae > Musca > Musca autumnalis. Next base: position 13,029 of record NW_027411757.1, read on the forward strand.
GGAAAGTCATGCCCGGTGATCTTTTGTATTGGGAAAGTCATGCCCGGTGAACTTTTGTATTGGGAAAGTCATGCCCGGTGAACTTTTGTATGGGAAAAGTCATGCCCGGTGAACTTTTGTATTGGGAAAGTCATGCCCGGTCTACTTTTGTATTGGGAAAGTCATGCCCGGTGATCTTTTGTACTGGGAAAGTCACGCCCGGTGAACTTTTGTATTGGGAAAGTCATGCCCGGTCAACTTTTGTATTGGGAAAGTCATGCCCGGTGAACTTTTGTACTGGGAAAGTCATGCCCGGTCAACTTTTGTACTGGGAAAGTCATGCCCGGTGAACTTTTGTACTGGGAAAGTCATGCCCGGTCAACTTTTGTATTGGGAAAGTCATGCCCGGTGATCTTTTGTACTGGGAAAGTCATGCCCGGTGAACTTTTGTACTGGGAAAGTCATGCCCGGTGAACTTTTGTATTGGGAAAGTCATGCCCGGTGAACTTTTGTATTGGGAAAGTCATGCCCGGTGAACTTTTGTATTGGGAAAGTCATGCCCGGTGAACTTTTGTATTGGGAAAGTCATGCCCGGTGAACTTTTGTATTGGGAAAGTCATGCCCGGTGAACTTTTGTATTGGGAAAGTCATGCCCGGTGAACTTTTGTATTGGGAAAGTCATGCCCGGTGAACTTTTGTATTGGGAAAGTCATGCCCGGTGAACTTTTGTACTGGGAAAGTCATGCCCGGTGAACTTTTGTATTGGGAAAGTCATGCCCGGTGAACTTTTGTATTGGGAAAGTCATGCCCGGTCAACTTTTGTATGGGAAAAGTCATGCCCGGTGAACTTTTGTATGGGAAAAGTCATGCCCGGTGAACTTTTGTATTGGGAAAGTCATGCCCGGTGAACTTTTGTATGGGAAAAGTCATGCCCGGTGATCTTTTGTACTGGGAAAGTCATGCCCGGTCAACTTTTGTATGGGAAAAGTCATGCCCGGTCAACTTTTGTATTAGGAAAGTCATGCCCGGTGAACTTTTGTACTGGGAAAGTCATGCCCGGTGAACTTTTGTATTGGGAAAGTCATGCCCGGTCAACTTTTGTATTGGGAAAGTCATGCCCGGTGAACTTTTGTATTGGGAAAATCATGCCCGGTGAACTTTTGTATTGGGAAAATCATGCCCGGTGAACTTTTGTATTGGGAAAGTCATGCCCGGTGAACTTTTGTACTGGGAAAGTCATGTCCGGTGAACTTTTGTATGGGAAAAGTCATGCCCGGTGAACTTTTGTATTGGGGAAGTCATGCCCGGTGAACTTTTGTATGGGAAAAGTCATGCCCGGTGAACTTTTGTATGGGAAAAGTCATGCCCGGTGAACTTTTGTATGGGAAAAGTCATGCCCGGTGAACTTTTGTATTGGGAAAGTCATGCCCGGTGAACTTTTGTATTGGGAAAGTCATGCCCGGTGAACTTTTGTACTGGGAAAGTCATGCCCGGTGAACTTTTGTATTGGGAAAGTCATGCCCGGTGAACTTTTGTATGGGAAAAGTCATGCCCGGTGAACTTTTGTATGGGAAAAGTCATGCCCGGTGAACTTTTGTATTGGGAAAGTCATGCCCGGTCAACTTTTGTATTGGGAAAGTCATGCCCGGTGGTCTTTTGTACTGGGAAAGTCATGCCCGGTGAACTTTTGTATGGGAAAAGTCATGCCCGGTGAACTTTTGTATGGGAAAAGTCATGCCCGGTGAACTTTTGTATTGGGAAAGTCATGCCCGGTGAACTTTTGTATTGGGAAAGTCATGCCTGGTGAACTTTTGTATTGGGAAAGTCATGCCCGGTGAACTTTTGTATTGGGAAAGTCATGCCTGGTGAACTTTTGTATTGGGAGAGTCATGCCCGGTGATCTTTTGTACTGGGAAAGTCATGCGCGGTGAACTTTTGTATGGTAAAAGTCATGCCCGGTGATCTTTTGTACTGGGAAAGTCATGCCCGGTCAACTTTTGTATGGGAAAAGTCATGCCCGGTCAACTTTTGTATTGGGAAAGTCATGCCCGGTGAACTTTTGTATGGGAAAAGTCATGCCCGGTGAACTTTTGTATTGGGAAAGTCATGCCCGGTCAACTTTTGTATTGGGAAAGTCATGCCCGGTCAACTTTTGTATTGGGAAAGTCATGCCCGGTGAACTTTTGTATTTGGAAAGTCATGCCCGGTAAACTTTTGTATTGGGAAAGTCATGCCCGGTGATCTTTTGTACTGGGAAAGTCATGCCCGGTCAACTTTTGTACTGGGAAAGTCATGCCCGGTGAACTTTTGTATTGGGAAAGTCATGCCCGGTGAACTTTTGTATTGGGAAAGTCATGCCCGGTGAACTTTTGTATTGGGAAAGTCATGCCCGGTGATCTTTTGTACTGGGAAAGTCATGCCCGGTCAACTTTTGTATTGGGAAAGTCGTGCCCGGTGAACTTTTGTATTGGGAAAGTCATGCCCGGTGAACTTTTGTATTGGGAAAGTCATGCCCGGTGAACTTTTGTATTGGGAAAGTCATGCCCGGTGAACTTTTGTATTGGGAAAGTCATGCCCGGTGAACTTTTGTATTGGGAAAGTCATGCCCGGTGAACTTTTGTATTGGGAAAGTCATGCCCGGTGAACTTTTGTATTGGGAAAGTCAAGCCCGGTGAACTTTTGTATTGGGAAAGTCATGCCCGGTCAACTTTTGTATTGGGAAAGTCATGCCCGGTGAACTTTTGTATTGGGAAATTCATGCCCGGTGAACTTTTGTACTGGGAAAGTCATGCCCGGTCAACTTTTGTACTGGGAAAGTCATGCCCGGTGAACTTTTGTACTGGGAAAGTCATGCCCGGTCAACTTTTGTATTGGGAAAGTCATGCCCGGTGATCTTTTGTATTGGGAAAGTCATGCCCGGTGAACTTTTGTACTGGGAAAGTCATGCCCGGTGAACTTTTGTATTGGGAAAGTCATGCCCGGTGAACTTTTGTATGGGAAAAGTCATGCCCGGTGAACTTTTGTATTGGGAAAGTCATGCCCGGTGAACTTTTGTATTGGGAAAGTCATGCCCGGTGAACTTTTGTACTGGGAAAGTCATGCCCGGTGAACTTTTGTATCGGGAAAGTCATGCACGGTCAACTTTTGTATTGGGAAAGTCATGCCCGGTCAACTTTTGTATTGGGAAAGTCATGCCCGGTGATCTTTTGTACTGGGAAAGTCATGCCCGGTCAACTTTTGTATTGGGAAAGTCATGCCCGGTGAACTTTTGTATTGGGAAAGTCATGCCCGGTGAACTTTTGTATTGGGAAAGTCATGCACGGTGAACTTTTGTATTGGGAAAGTCATGCCCGGTGAACTTTTGTATGGGAAAAGTCATGCCCGGTGATCTTTTGTACTGGGAAAGTCATGCCCGGTGAACTTTTGTATGGGAAATTCATGCCCGGTGAACTTTTGTATGGGAAAAGTCATGCCCGGTGAACTTTTGTATTGGGAAAGTCATGCCCGGTGATCTTTTGTACTGGGAAAGTCATGCCCGGTGAACTTTTGTACTGGGAAAGTCATGCCCGGTGAACTTTTGTACTGGGAAAGTCATGCCCGGTGAACTTTTGTATTGGGAAAGTCATGCCCGGTGAACTTTTGTATTGGGAAAGTCATGCCCGGTGAACTTTTGTATTGGGAAAGTCATGCCCGGTGAACTTTTGTATTGGGAAAGGCATGCCCGGTGAACTTTTGTATTGGGAAAGTCATGCCCGGTGAACTTTTGTACTGGGAAAGTCATGCCCGGTGAACTTTTGTATTGGGAAAGTCATGCCCGGTGAACTTTTGTATTGGGAAAGTCATGCCCGGTGAACTTTTGTATTGGGAAAGTCATGCCCGGTGATCTTTTGTACTGGGAAAGTCATGCCCGGTGAACTTTTGTATGGGAAAAGTCATGCCCGGTGATCATTTGTACTGGGAAAGTCATGCCCGGTCAACTTTTGTATGGGAAAAGTCATGCCCGGTCAACTTTTGTATTGGGAAAGTCATGCCCGGTGAACTTTTGTATGGGAAAAGTCATGCCCGGTGAACTTTTGTATTGGGAAAGTCATGCCCGGTCAACTTTTGTATTGGGAAAGTCATGCCCGGTCAACTTTTGTATTGGGAAAGTCATGCCCGGTGAACTTTTGTATTGGGAAAGTTATGCCCGGTGAACTTTTGTATTGGTAAAGTCATGCCCGGTGATCTTTTGTACTGGGAAAGTCATGCCCGGTGAACTTTTGTATTGGGAAAGTCATGCCCGGTCAACTTTTGTATTGGGAAAGTCATGCCCGGTCAACTTTTGTATTGGGAAAGTCATGCCCGGTGAACTTTTGTATTGGGAAAGTCATGCCCGGTGAACTTTTGTACTGGGAAAGTCATGCCCGGTGAACTTTTGTATCGGGAAAGTCATGCACGGTCAACTTTTGTATTGGGAAAGTCATGCCCGGTCAACTTTTGTATTGGGAAAGTCATGCCCGGTGATCTTTTGTACTGGGAAAGTCATGCCCGGTCAACTTTTGTATTGGGAAAGTCATGCCCGGTGAACTTTTGTATTGGGAAAGTCATGCCCGGTGAACTTTTGTATTGGGAAAGTCATGCACGGTGAACTTTTGTATTGGGAAAGTCATGCCCGGTGATCTTTTGTACTGGGAGAGTCATGCCCGGTGAACTTTTGTATGGGAAAAGTCATGCCCGGTGATCTTTTGTACTGGGAAAGTCATGCCCGGTGAACTTTTGTATGGGAAAAGTCATGCCCGGTGAACTTTTGTATGGGAAAAGTCATGCCCGGTGAACTTTTGTATTGGGAAAGTCATGCCCGGTGATCTTTTGTACTGGGAAAGTCATGCCCGGTGAACTTTTGTACTGGGAAAGTCATGCCCGGTGAACTTTTGTATTGGGAAAGTCATGCCCGGTGAACTTTTGTATTGGGAAAGTCATGCCCGGTGAACTTTTGTATTGGGAAAGTCATGCCCGGTGAACTTTTGTATTGGGAAAGTCATGCCCGGTGAACTTTTGTACTGGGAAAGTCATGCCCGGTGAACTTTTGTATTGGGAAAGTCATGCCCGGTGAACTTTTGTATTGGGAAAGTCATGCCCGGTGAACTTTTGTATTGGGAAAGTCATGCCCGGTGATCTTTTGTACTGGGAAAGTCATGCCCGGTGAACTTTTGTATGGGAAAAGTCATGCCCGGTGATCATTTGTACTGGGAAAGTCATGCCCGGTCAACTTTTGTATGGGAAAAGTCATGCCCGGTCAACTTTTGTATTGGGAAAGTCATGCCCGGTGAACTTTTGTATGGGAAAAGTCATGCCCGGTGAACTTTTGTATTGGGAAAGTCATGCCCGGTCAACTTTTGTATTGGGAAAGTCATGCCCGGTCAACTTTTGTATTGGGAAAGTCATGCCCGGTGAACTTTTGTATTGGGAAAGTTATGCCCGGTGAACTTTTGTATTGGTAAAGTCATGCCCGGTGATCTTTTGTACTGGGAAAGTCATGCCCGGTGAACTTTTGTATTGGGAAAGTCATGCCCGGTCAACTTTTGTATTGGGAAAGTCATGCCCGGTCAACTTTTGTATTGGGAAAGTCATGCCCGGTGAACTTTTGTACTGGGAAAGTCATGCCCGGTGAACTTTTGTATGGGAAAAGTCATGCCCGGTGATCTTTTGTACTGGGAAAGTCATGCCCGGTCAACTTTTGTATTAGGAAAGTCATGCCCGGTAAACTTTTGTACTGGGAAAGTCATGCCCGGTGAACTTTTGTATTGGGAAAGTCATGCCCGGTCAACTTTTGTATTGGGAAAGTCATGCCCGGTGATCTTTTGTACTGGGAAAGTCATGCCCGGTGAACTTTTGTATTGGGAAAGTCATGCCCGGTGAACTTTTGTATGGGAAAAGTCATGCCCGGTGAACTTTTGTATGGGAAAAGTCATGCCCGGTGATCTTTTGTACTGGGAAAGTCATGCCCGGTCAACTTTTGTATTAGGAAAGTCATGCCCGGTGAACTTTTGTACTGGGAAAGTCATGCCCGGTGATCTTTTGTATTGGGAAAGTCATGCCCGGTGAACTTTAGTATGGGAAAAGTCATGCCCGGTGAACTTTTGTATGGGAAAAATCATGCCCGGTGATCTTTTGTACTGGGAAAGTCATCCCCAGTGAACTTTTGTATTGGGAAAGTCATGCCCGGTCAACTTTTGTATTGGGAAAGTCATGCCCGGTGAACTTTTGTATTTGGAAAGTCATGCCCGGTGAACTTTTGTATTGGGAAAGTCATGCCCGGTGATCTTTTGTACTGGGAAAGTCATGCCCGGTGAACTTTTGTATTGGGAAAGTCATGCCCGGTCAACTTTTGTATTGGGAAAGTCATGACCGGTCAACTTTTGTATTGGGAAAGTCATGCCCGGTGATCTTTTGTACTGGGAAAGTCATGCCCGGTGAACTTTTGTATGGGAAAAGTCATGCCCGGTGATCTTTTGTACTGGGAAAGTCATACCCGGTCAACTTTTGTATTAGGAAAGTCATGCCCGGTAAACTTTTGTACTGGGAAAGTCATGCCCGGTGAACTTTTGTATTGGGAAAGTCATGCCCGGTCAACTTTTGTATTGGGAAAGTCATGCCCGGTGATCTTTTGTACTGGGAAAGTCATGCCCGGTGAACTTTTGTATTGGGAAAGTCATGCCCGGTGAACTTTTGTATGGGAAAAGTCATGCCCGGTGAACTTTTGTATGGGAAAAGTCATGCCCGGTGATCTTTTGTACTGGGAAAGTCATGCCCGGTCAACTTTTGTATTAGGAAAGTCATGCCCGGTGAACTTTTGTACTGGGAAGGTCATGCCCGGTGATCTTTTGTATTGGGAAAGTCATGCCCGGTGAACTTTAGTATGGGAAAAGTCATGCCCGGTGAACTTTTGTATGGGAAAAGTCATGCCCGGTGATCTTTTGTACTGGGAAAGTCATGCCCGGTGAACTTTTGTATTGGGAAAGTCATGCCCGGTCAACTTTTGTATTGGGAAAGTCATGCCCGGTCAACTTTTGTATTGGGAAAGTCATGCCCGGTGATCTTTTGTACTGGGAAAGTCATGCCCGGTGAACTTTTGTATGGGAAAAGTCATGCCCGGTGATCTTTTGTACTGGGAAAGTCATGCCCGGTTAACTTTTGTATTGGGAAAGTCATGCCCGGTGAACTTTTGTATTGGGAAAGTCATGCCCGGTGAACATTTGTACTGGGAAAGTCATGCCCGGTCAACTTTTGTATTGGGAAAGTCATGCCCGGTGATCTTTTGTATTGGGAAAGTCATGCCCGGTGAACTTTTGTATTGGGAAAGTCATGCCCGGTGAACTTTTGTATGGGAAAAGTCATGCCCGGTGAACTTTTGTATTGGGAAAGTCATGCCCGGTCTACTTTTGTATTGGGAAAGTCATGCCCGGTGAACTTTTGTATTGGGAAAGTCATGCCCGGTCAACTTTTGTATTGGGAAAGTCATGCCCGGTGATCTTTTGTACTGGGAAAGTCATGCCCGGTCAACTTTTGTATTACGAAAGTCATGCCCGGTGAACTTTTGTACTGGGAAAGTCATGCCCGGTGATCTTTTGTATTGGGAAAGTCATGCCCGGTGAACTTTAGTATGGGAAAAGTCATGCCCGGTGAACTTTTGTATGGGAAAAGTCATGCCCGGTGATCTTTTGTACTGGGAAAGTCATGCCCGGTGAACTTTTGTATTGGGAAAGTCATGCCCGGTCAACTTTTGTATTGGGAAAGTCATGCCCGGTCAACTTTTGTATTGGGAAAGTCATGCCCGGTGATCTTTTGTACTGGGAAAGTCATGCCCGGTGAACTTTTGTATGGGAAAAGTCATGCCCGGTGATCTTTTGTACTGGGAAAGTCATGCCCGGTTAACTTTTGTATTGGGTAAGTCATGCCCGGTGAACTTTTGTATTGGGAAAGTCATGCCCGGTGAACATTTGTACTGGGAAAGTCATGCCCGGTCAACTTTTGTATTGGGGAAGTCATGCCCGGTGATCTTTTGTATTGGGAAAGTCATGCCCGGTGAACTTTTGTATTGGGAAAGTCATGCCCGGTGAACTTTTGTATTGGGAAAGTCATGCCCGGTCTACTTTTGTATTGGGAAAGTCATGCCCGGTCAACTTTTGTATTGGGAAAGTCATGCCCGGTGAACTTTTGTACTGGGAAAGTCATGCCCGGTGAACTTTTGTATTGGGAAAGTCATGCCCGGTGAACTTTTGTATTGGGAAAGTCATGCCCGGTCAACTTTTGTATGGGAAAAGTCATGCCCGGTGAACTTTTGTTTTGGGAAAGTCATGCCCGGTGAACTTTTGTATTGGGAAAGTCATGCCCGGTGATCTTTTGTACTGGGAAAGTCATGCACGGTGAACTTTTGTATTGGGAAAGTCATGCCCGGTGATCTTTTGTACTGGGAAAGTCATGCCCGGTGAACTTTTGTATTGGGAAAGTCATGCCCGGTGAACTTTTGTATTGGGAAAGTCATGCCCGGTGAACTTTTGTACTGGGAAAGTCATGCCCGGTGAACTTTTGTATTGGGAAAGTCATGCCCGGTGATCTTTTGTACTGGGAAAGTCATACCCGGTGAACTTTTGTATGGGAAAAGTCATGCCCGGTGATCTTTTGTACTGGGAAAGTCATGCCCGGTGAACTTTTGTACTGGGAAAGTCATGCCCGGTGATCTTTTGTACTGGGAAAGTCATGCCCGGTGAACTTTTGTATGGGAAAGTCATGCCCGGTGAACTTTTGTATTGGGAAAGTCATGCCCGGTGATCTTTTGTACTGGGAAAGTCATGCCCGGTCAACTTTTGTATTGGGAAAGTCATGCCCGGTGAACATTTGTACTGGGAAAGTCATGCCCGGTCAACTTTTGTATTGGGAAAGTCATGCCCGGTGATCTTTTGTATTGGGAAAGTCATGCCCGGTGAACTTTTGTATTGGGAAAGTCATGCCCGGTCAACTTTTGTATGGGAAAAGTCATGCCCGGTGATCTTTTGTACTGGGAAAGTCATGCCCGGTGAACTTTTGTATTGGGAAAGTCATGCCCGGTGAACTTTTGTATTGGGAAAGTCATGCCCGGTCAACTTTTGTATGGGAAAAGTCATGCCCGGTGAACTTTTGTATTGGGAAAGTCATGCCCGGTCTACTTTTGTATTGGGAAAAGTCATGCCCGGTGATCTTTTGTACTGGGAAAGTCATGCCCGGTGAACTTTTGTATGGGAAAAGTCATGCCCGGTGAACTTTTGTATGGGAAAAGTCATGCCCGGTGATCTTTTGTACTGGGAAAGTCATGCCCGGTGAACTTTTGTATGGGAAAAGTCATGCCCGGTGATCTTTTGTACTGGGAAAGTCATGCCCGGTGAACTTTTGTATGGGAAAAGTCATGCCCGGTGAACTTTTGTATGGGAAAAGTCATGCCCGGTGAACTTTTGTATTGGGAAAGTCATGCCCGGTGATCTTTTGTACTGGGAAAGTCATGCCCGGTGAACTTTTGTACTGGGAAAGTCATGCCCGGTGAACTTTTGTATTGGGAAAGTCATGCCCGGTGAACTTTTGTATTGGGAAAGTCATGCCCGGTGAACTTTTGTATTGGGCAAGTCATGCCCGGTGAACTTTTGTATTGGGAAAGTCATGCCCGGTGAACTTTTGTATTGGGAAAGTCATGCCCGGTGAACTTTTGTACTGGGAAAGTCATGCCCGGTGAACTTTTGTATTGGGAAAGTCATGCCCGGTGAACTTTTGTATTGGGAAAGTCATGCCCGGTGAACTTTTGTATTGGGAAAGTCATGCCCGGTGATCTTTTGCACTGGGAAAGTCATGCCCGGTGAACTTTTGTATGGGAAAAGTCATGCCCGGTGATCATTTGTACTGGGAAAGTCATGCCCGGTCAACTTTTGTATGGGAAAAGTCATGCCCGGTCAACTTTTGTATTGGGAAAGTCATGCCCGGTGAACTTTTGTATGGGAAAAGTCATGCCCGGTGAACTTTTGTATTGGGAAAGTCATGCCCGGTCAACTTTTGTATTGGGAAAGTCATGCCCGGTCAACTTTTGTATTGGGAAAGTCATGCCCGGTGAACTTTTGTATTGGGAAAGTCATGTCCGGTGAACTTTTGTATTGGGAAAGTCATGCCCGGTGATCTTTTGTACTGGGAAAGTCATGCCCGGTGAACTTTTGTATTGGGAAAGTCATGCCCGGTCAACTTTTGTATTGGGAAAGTCATGCCCGGTCAACTTTTGTATTGGGAAAGTCATGCCCGGTGATCTTTTGTACTGGGAAAGTCATGCCCGGTGAACTTTTGTATGGGAAAAGTCATGCCCGGTGATCTTTTGTACTGGGAAAGTCATGCCCGGTCAACTTTTGTATTAGGAAAGTCATGCCCGGTAAACTTTTGTACTGGGAAAGTCATGCCCGGTGAACTTTTGTATTGGGAAAGTCATGCCCGGTCAACTTTTGTATTGGGAAAGTCATGCCCGGTGATCTTTTGTACTGGGAAAGTCATGCCCGTTGAACTTTTGTATTGGGAAAGTCATGCCCGGTGAACTTTTGTATGGGAAAAGTCATGCCCGGTGAACTTTTGTATGGGAAAAGTCATGCCCGGTGATCTTTTGTACTGGGAAAGTCATGCCCGGTCAACTTTTGTATTAGGAAAGTCATGCCCGGTGAACTTTTGTACTGGGAAAGTCATGCCCGGTGATCTTTTGTATTGGGAAAGTCATGCCCGGTGAACTTTAGTATGGGAAAAGTCATGCCCGGTGAACTTTTGTATGGGAAAAGTCATGCCCGGTGATCTTTTGTACTGGGAAAGTCATGCCCGGTGAACTTTTGTATTGGGAAAGTCATGCCCGGTCAACTTTTGTATTGGGAAAGTCATGCCCGGTCAACTTTTGTATTGGGAAAGTCATGCCCGGTGATCTTTTGTACTGGGAAAGTCATGCCCGGTGAACTTTTGTATGGGAAAAGTCATGCCCGGTGATCTTTTGTACTGGGAAAGTCATGCCCGGTTAACTTTTGTATTGGGAAAGTCATGCCCGGTGAACTTTTGTATTGGGAAAGTCATGCCCGGTGAACATTTGTACTGGGAAAGTCATGCCCGGTCAACTTTTGTATTGGGAAAGTCATGCCCGGTGATCTTTTGTATTGGGAAAGTCATGCCCGGTGAACTTTTGTATTGGGAAAATCATGCCCGGTGAACTTTTGTATGGGAAAAGTCATGCCCGGTGAACTTTTGTATTGGGAAAGTCATGCCCGGTCTACTTTTGTATTGGGAAAGTCATGCCCGGTGATCTTTTGTACTGGGAAAGTCATGCCCGGTGAACTTTTGTATTGGGAAAGTCATGCCCGGTCAACTTTTGTATTGGGAAAGTCATGCCCGGTGAACTTTTGTACTGGGAAAGTCATGCCCGGTGAACTTTTGTATTGGGAAAGTCATGCCCGGTGAACTTTTGTATTGGGAAAGTCATGCCCGGTCAACTTTTGTATGGGAAAAGTCATGCCCGGTGAACTTTTGTATTGGGAAAGTCATGCCCGGTGAACTTTTGTATTGGGAAAGTCATGCCCGGTGATCTTTTGTACTGGGAAAGTCATGCCCGGTGAACTTTTGTATTGGGAAAGTCATGCCCGGTGAACTTTTGTATTGGGAAAGTCATGCCCGGTGAACTTTTGTACTGGGAAAGTCATGCCCGGTGAACTTTTGTATTGGGAAAGTCATGCCCGGTCAACTTTTGTATGGGAAAAGTCATGCCCGGTGAACTTTTGTTTTGGGAAAGTCATGCCCGGTGAACTTTTGTATTGGGAAAGTCATGCCCGGTGATCTTTTGTACTGGGAAAGTCATGCACGGTGAACTTTTGTATTGGGAAAGTCATGCCCGGTGAACTTTTGTATTGGGAAAGTCATGCCCGGTGAACTTTTGTACTGGGAAAGTCATGCCCGGTGAACTTTTGTATTGGGAAAGTCATGCCCGGTGATCTTTTGTACTGCGAAAGTCATACCCGGTGAACTTTTGTATGGGAAAAGTCATGCCCGGTGATCTTTTGTACTGGGAAAGTCATGCCCGGTGAACTTTTGTATTGGGAAAGTCATGCCCGGTGAACTTTTGTATTGGGAAAGTCATGCCCGGTCAACTTTTGTATGGGAAAAGTCATGCCCGGTGATCTTTTGTACTGGGAAAGTCATGCCCGGTGAACTTTTGTATTGGGAAAGTCATGCCCGGTGAACTTTTGTATTGGGAAAGTCATGCCCGGTCAACTTTTGTATGGGAAAAGTCATGCCCGGTGAACTTTTGTATTGGGAAAGTCATGCCCGGTCTACTTTTGTATTGGGAAAAGTCATGCCCGGTGATCTTTTGTACTGGGAAAGTCATGCCCGGTGAACTTTTGTATGGGAAAAGTCATGCCCGGTGAACTTTTGTATGGGAAAAGTCATGCCCGGTGATCTTTTGTACTGGGAAAGTCATGCCCGGTGAACTTTTGTATGGGAAAAGTCATGCCCGGTGATCTTTTGTACTGGGAAAGTCATGCCCGGTGAACTTTTGTATGGGAAAAGTCATGCCCGGTGAACTTTTGTATGGGAAAAGTCATGCCCGGTGAACTTTTGTATTGGGAAAGTCATGCCCGGTGATCTTTTGTACTGGGAAAGTCATGCCCGGTGAACTTTTGTACTGGGAAAGTCATGCCCGGTGAACTTTTGTATTGGGAAAGTCATGCCCGGTGAACTTTTGTATTGGGCAAGTCATGCCCGGTGAACTTTTGTATTGGGAAAGTCATGCCCGGTGAACTTTTGTATTGGGAAAGTCATGCCCGGTGAACTTTTGTACTGGGAAAGTCATGCCCGGTGAACTTTTGTATTGGGAAAGTCATGCCCGGTGAACTTTTGTATTGGGAAAGTCATGCCCGGTGAACTTTTGTATTGGGAAAGTCATGCCCGGTGATCTTTTGCACTGGGAAAGTCATGCCCGGTGAACTTTTGTATGGGAAAAGTCATGCCCGGTGATCATTTGTACTGGGAAAGTCATGCCCGGTCAACTTTTGTATGGGAAAAGTCATGCCCGGTCAACTTTTGTATTGGGAAAGTCATGCCCGGTGAACTTTTGTATGGGAAAAGTCATGCCCGGTGAACTTTTGTATTGGGAAAGTCATGCCCGGTCAACTTTTGTATTGGGAAAGTCATGCCCGGTCAACTTTTGTATTGGGAAAGTCATGCCCGGTGAACTTTTGTATTGGGAAAGTCATGCCCGGTGAACTTTTGTATTGGGAAAGTCATGCCCGGTGATCTTTTGTACTGGGAAAGTCATGCCCGGTGAACTTTTGTATTGGGAAAGTCATGCCCGGTCAACTTTTGTATTGGGAAAGTCATGCCCGGTCAACTTTTGTATTGGGAAAGTCATGCCCGGTGATCTTTTGTACTGGGAAAGTCATGCCCGGTGAACTTTTGTATGGGAAAAGTCATGCCCGGTGATCTTTTGTACTGGGAAAGTCATGCCCGGTCAACTTTTGTATTAGGAAAGTCATGCCCGGTAAACTTTTGTACTGGGAAAGTCATGCCCGGTGAACTTTTGTATTGGGAAAGTCATGCCCGGTCAACTTTTGTATTGGGAAAGTCATGCCCGGTGATCTTTTGTACTGGGAAAGTCATGCCCGTTGAACTTTTGTATTGGGAAAGTCATGCCCGGTGAACTTTTGTATGGGAAAAGTCATGCCCGGTGAACTTTTGTATGGGAAAAGTCATGCCCGGTGATCTTTTGTACTGGGAAAGTCATGCCCGGTCAACTTTTGTATTAGGAAAGTCATGCCCGGTGAACTTTTGTACTGGGAAAGTCATGCCTGGTGATCTTTTGTATTGGGAAAGTCATGCCCGGTGAACTTTAGTATGGGAAAAGTCATGCCCGGTGAACTTTTGTATGGGAAAAGTCATGCCCGGTGATCTTTTGTACTGGGAAAGTCATGCCCGGTGAACTTTTGTATTGGGAAAGTCATGCCCGGTCAACTTTTGTATTGGGAAAGTCATGCCCGGTCAACTTTTGTATTGGGAAAGTCATGCCCGGTGATCTTTTGTACTGGGAAAGTCATGCCCGGTGAACTTTTGTATGGGAAAAGTCATGCCCGGTGATCTTTTGTACTGGGAAAGTCATGCCCGGTTAACTTTTGTATTGGGAAAGTCATGCCCGGTGAACTTTTGTATTGGGAAAGTCATGCCCGGTGAACATTTGTACTGGGAAAGTCATGCCCGGTCAACTTTTGTATTGGGAAAGTCATGCCCGGTGATCTTTTGTATTGGGAAAGTCATGCCCGGTGAACTTTTGTATTGGGAAAATCATGCCCGGTGAACTTTTGTATGGGAAAAGTCATGCCCGGTGAACTTTTGTATTGGGAAAGTCATGCCCGGTCTACTTTTGTATTGGGAAAGTCATGCCCGGTGATCTTTTGTACTGGGAAAGTCATGCCCGGTGAACTTTTGTATTGGGAAAGTCATGCCCGGTCAACTTTTGTATTGGGAAAGTCATGCCCGGTGAACTTTTGTACTGGGAAAGTCATGCCCAGTGAACTTTTGTATTGGGAAAGTCATGCCCGGTGAACTTTTGTATTGGGAAAGTCATGCCCGGTCAACTTTTGTATGGGAAAAGTCATGCCCGGTGAACTTTTGTATTGGGAAAGTCATGCCCGGTGAACTTTTGTATTGGGAAAGTCATGCCCGGTGATCTTTTGTACTGGGAAAGTCATGCCCGGTGAACTTTTGTATTGGGAAAGTCATGCCCGGTGAACTTTTGTATTGGGAAAGTCATGCCCGGTGAACTTTTGTACTGGGAAAGTCATGCCCGGTGAACTTTTGTATTGGGAAAGTCATGCCCGGTGATCTTTTGTACTGGGAAAGTCATACCCGGTGAACTTTTGTATGGGAAAAGTTATGCCCGGTGATCTTTTGTACTGGGAAAGTCATGCCCGGTGAACTTTTGTACTGGGAAAGTAATGCCCGGTGATCTTTTGTACTGGGAAAGTCATGCCTGGTCAACTTTTGTATTGGGAAAGTCATGCCCGGTGAACTTTTGTATTGGGAAAGTCATGCCCGGTAATCTTTTATACTGGGAAAGTCATGCCCGGTCAACTTTTGTATTGGGAAAGTCATGCCCGGTGAACTTTTGTACTGGGAAAGTCATGCCCGGTGAACTTTTGTATTGGGAAAGTCATGCCCGGTGAACTTTTGTATTGGGAAAGTCATGCCCGATGAACTTTTGTATTGGGAAAGTCATGCCCGGTCAACTTTTGTATTGGGAAAGTCATGCCCGGTGAACTTTTGTATTGGGAAAGTCATGCCCGGTGAACTTTTGTATTGGGAAAGTCATGCCCGGTGATCTTTTGTACTGGGAAAGTCATGCCCGGTGAACTTTTGTATTGGGAAAGTCATGCCCGGTGAACCTTTGTATTGGGAAAGTCATGCCCGGTGAACTTTTGTACTGGGAAAGTCATGCCCGGTGAACTTTTGTACTGGGAAAGTCATGCCGGGTCAACTTTTGTATTGGGAAAGTCATGCCCGGTGATCTTTTGTACTGGGAAAGTCATGCCCGGTGAACTTTTGTACTGGGAAAGTCATGCCCGGTGAACTTTTGTATTGGGAAAGTCATGCCCGGTGATCTTTTGTACTGGGAAAGTCATGCCCGGTCAACTTTTGTACTGGGAAAGTCATGCCCGGTGAACTTTTGTATTGGGAAAGTCATGCCCGGTGAACTTTTGTATTGGGAAAGTCATGCCCGGTCAACTTTTGTATTGGGAAAGTCATGCCCGGTGATCTTTTGTACTGGGAAAGTCATGCCCGGTGAACTTTTGTATGGGAAAAGTCATGCCCGGTCAACTTTTGTATTGGGAAAGGCATGCCCGGTCAACTTTTGTATTGGGAAAGTCATGCCCGGTCAACTTTTGTATTGGGAAAGTCATGCCCGGTGAACTTTTGTATTGGGAAAGTCATGCCCGGTGATCTTTTGTATTGGGAAAGTCATGCCCGGTGAACTTTTGTATTGGGAAAGTCATGACCGGTGAACTTTTTATGGGAAAAGTCATGCCCGGTGAACTTTTGTATTGGGAAAGTCATGCCCGGTGAACTTTTGTATTGGGAAAGTCATGCCCGGTGAACTTTTGTATTGGGAAAGTCATGCCCGGTGAACTTTTGTATTGGGAAAGTCATGCCCGGTGAACTTTTGTATTGGGAAAGTCATGCCCGGTGAACTTTTGTATTGGGAAAGTCATGCCCGGTGATCTTTTGTACTGGGAAAATCAGGCCCGGTGAACTTTTGTATGGGAAAAGTCATGCCCGGTGAACTTTTGTATTGGGAAAGTCATGCCCGGTGAACTTTTGTATTGGGAAAGTCATGCCCGGTGAACTTTTGTATGGGAAAAGTCATGTCCGGTGAACTTTTGTATTTTGAAAGTCATGCCCGGTGAACTTTTGTATTGGGAAAGTCATGCCCGGTGAACTTTTGTATTGGGAAAGTCATGCCCGGTGAACTTTTGTATTGGGAAAGTCATGCCCGGTGAACTTTTGTATTGGGAAAGTCATGCCCGGTGAACTTTTGTACTGGGAAAGTCATTCCCGGTGAACTTTTGTATTGGGAAAGTCATGCCCGGTGAACTTTTGTATTGGGAAAGTCATGCCCGGTGAACTTTTGTATTGGGAAAGTCATGCCCGGTGAACTTTTGTATTGGGAAAGTCATGCCCGGTGAACTTTTGTATTGGGAAAGTCATGCCCGGTGAACTTTTGTATTGGGAAAGTCATGCCCGGTGAACTTTTGTATTGGGAAAGTCAAACCCGGTGAACTTTTGTATTGGGAAAGTCATGCCCGGTGAACTTTTGTATGGGAAAAGTCATGCCCGGTGAACTTTTGTATGGGAAAAGTCATGCCCGGTGAACTTTTGTATTGGGAAAGTCATGCCCGGTGAACTTTTGTATTGGGAAAGTCATGCCCGGTGATCTTTTGTACTGGGAAAGTCATGCCCGGTGATCTTTTGTACTGGGAAAGTCATGCCCGGTGAACTTTTGTATTGGGAAAGTCATGCCCGGTGAACTTTTGTATGGGAAAAGTCATGCCCGGTGAACTTTTGTATTGGGAAAGTCATGCCCGGTGAACTTTTGTATTGGGAAAGTCATGCCCGGTGATCTTTTGTACTGGGAAAGTCATGCCCGGTGAACTTTTGTACTGGGAAAGTCATGCCCGGTCAACTTTTGTACTGGGAAAGTCATGCCCGGTGAACTTTTGTACTGGGAAAGTCATGCCCGGTCAACTTTTGTATTGGGAAAGTCATGCCCGGTGATCTTTTGTACTGGGAAAGTCATGCCCGGTGAACATTTGTATTGGGAAAGTCATGCCCGGTGAACTTTTGTATTGGGAAAGTCATGCCCGGTGAACTTTTGTATTGGGAAAGTCATGCCCGGTGAACTTTTGTATTGGGAAAGTCATGCCCGGTGAACTTTTGTATTGGGAAAGTCATGCCCGGTGAACTTTTGTATTGGGAAAGTCATGCCCGGTGAACTTTTGTATTGGGAAAGTCATGTCCGGTGAACTTTTGTACTGGGAAAGTCATGCCCGGTGAACTTTTGTATTGGGAAAGTCATGCCCGGTGAACTTTTGTATTGGGAAAGTCATGCCCGGTGAACTTTTGTATTGGGAAAGTCATGTCCGGTGAACTTTTGTACTGGGAAAGTCATGCCCGGTGAACTTTTGTATTGGGAAAGTCATGCCCGGTGAACTTTTGTATTGGGAAAGTCATGCCCGGTGAACTTTTGTATTGGGAAAGTCATGCCCGGTGAACTTTTGTATTGGGAAAGTCATGCCCGGTCAACTTTTGTATTGGGAAAGTCATGCCCGGTGAACTTTTGTACTGGGAAAGTCATGCCCGGTGAACTTTTGTATGGGAAAAGTCATGCCCGGTGAACTTTTGTATTGGGAAAGTCATGCCCGGTGATCTTTTGTACTGGGAAAGTCATGCCCGGTGAACTTTTGTATTGGGAAAGTCATGTCCTGTCAACTTTTGTATTGGGAAAGTCATGCCCGGTGATCTTTTGTACTGGGAAAGTCATGCCCTGTCAACTTTTGTATTGGGAAAGTCATGCCCGGTGATCTTTTGTACTGGGAAAGTCATGCCCGGTGAACTTTTGTATTGGGAAAGTCATGCCCGGTGAACTTTTGTATGGGAAAAGTCATGCCCGGTGAACTTTTGTATTGGGAAAGTCATGCCCGGTGCACTTTTGTATTGGGAAAGTCATGCCCGGTCAACTTTTGTATTGGGAAAGTCATGCCCGGTCAACTTTTGTATTGGGAAATTCATGCCCGGTGAACTTTTGTATTGGGAAAGTCATGCCCGGTGAACTTTTGTATTGGGAAAGTCATGCCCGGTTGATCTTTTGTACTGGGAAAGTCATGCCCGGTGAACTTTTGTATTGGGAAAGTCATGCCCGGTGAACTTTTGTATTGGGAAAGTCATGCCCGGTGAACTTTTGTATTGGGAAAGTCATGCCCGGTCAACTTTTGTATTGGGAAAGTCATGCCCGGTGAACTTTTGTATTGGGAAAGTCATGCCCGGTGAACTTTTGTATTGGGAAAGTCATGCCCGGTCAACTTTTGTATTGGGAAAGTCATGCCCGGTGATCTTTTGTACTGGGAAAGTCATGCCCGGTAAATTTTTGTATTGGGAAAGTCATGCCCGGTCAACTTTTGTATGGGAAAAGTCATGCCCGGTGAACTTTTGCATTGGGAAAATCATGCCCGGTCAACTTTTGTATTAGGAAAGTCATGCCCGGTGAACTTTTGTATGGGAAAAATCATCTCCGGTGAACTTTTGTATTAGGAAAGTAATGCCCGTTGAACTTTTGTATTGGGAAAGTCATGCCCGGTGAACTTTTGTACTGGGAAAGTCATGCCCGGTCAACTTTTGTATTGGGAAAGTCATGCCCGGTGATCTTTTGTACTGGGAAAGTCATGCCCGGTAAACTTTTGTATTGGGAAAGTCATGCCCGGTGAACTTTTGTATGGGAAAAGTCATGCCTGGTGAACTTTTGTATTGGGAAAGTCATGCCCGGTGAACTTTTGTATTGGGAAAGTCATGCCCGGTGAACTTTTGTATGGGAAAAGTCATGCCCGGTGAACTTTTGTATTGGGAAAGTCATGCCCGGTGATCTTTTGTACTGGGAAAGTCATGCCCGGTGAAATTTTGTATTAGGAAAGTCATGCCCGGCGAACTTTTGTATTGGGAAAGTCATGCCCGGTGAACTTTTGTACTGGGAAAGTCATGCCCGGTGAACTTTTGTATTGGGAAAGTCATGCCCGGTGATCTTTTGTACTGGGAAAGTCATGCCCGGTGAACTTTTGTATTAGGAAAGTCATGCCCGGTGAACTTTTGTATGGGAAAAGTCATGCCCGGTGAACTTTTGTATGGGAAAAGTCATGCCCGGTGAACTTTTGTATTGGGAAAGTCATGCCCGGTGAACTTTTGTATGGGAAAAGTCATCTCCGGTGAACTTTTGTATTAGGAAAGTCATGCCCGGTGAACTTTTGTATTGGGAAAGTCATGCCCGGTGAACTTTTGTACTGGGAAAGTCATGCCCGGTGAACTTTTGTATTGGGAAAGTCATGCCCGGTGATCTCTTGTACTGGGAAAGTCATGCCCGGTGAACTTTTGTACTGGGAAAGTCATGCCCGGTGAACTTTTGTATGGGAAAAGTCATGCCCGGTGAACTTTTGTATTGGGAAAGTCATGCCCGGTGAACTTTTGTATTGGGAAAGTCATGCCCGGTGAACTTTTGTATGGGAAAAGTCATGCCCGGTGAACTTTTGTATGGGAAAAGTCATGCCCGGTGAACTTTTGTATTGGGAAAGTCATGCCCGGTGAACTTTTGTACTGGGAAAGTCATGCCCGGTGAACTTTTGTATTGGGAAAGTCATGCCCGGTGAACTTTTGTATTGGGAAAGTCATGCCCGGTGAACTTTTGTATTGGGAAAGTCATGCCCGGTGAACTTTTGTATTGGGAAAATCATGCCCGGTGAACTTTTGTATTGGGAAAGTCATGCCCGGTGAACTTTTGTATTGGGAAAGTCATGCCCGGTCAACTTTTGTATTGGGAAAGTCATGCCCGGTGAACTTTTGTACTGGGAAAATCATGCCCGGTGAACTTTTGTATTGGGAAAGTCATGCCCGGTGAACTTTTGTATGGGAAAAGTCATGTCCGGTGAACTTTTGTATGGGAAAAGTCATGCCCGGTGAACTTTTGTATTGGGAAAGTCATGCCCGGTGAACTTTTGTATTGGGAAAGTCATGCCCGGTGATCTTTTGTACTGGGAAAGTCATGCCCGGTGAACTTTTGTATTGGGAAAGTCATGCCCGGTGAACTTTTGTATTAGGAAAGTCATGCCGGGTGATCTTTTATACTGGGAAAGTCATGCCAGGTGAACTTTTGTATTGGGAAAGTCATGCCCGGTCAACTTTTGTATTGGGAAAGTCATGCCCGGTCAACTTTTGTATTCTATATTTCTATATTTCAACTCCTCGTCTTTGGAATACGTTACCAAATAAAACACAACTCATCAGCAACGCTTCTATCTTCAAGAAAAGGCTGTTCAGTTTTTTCAATACAACTGAATAAACATTTTTTGATACCGTCAAAGTAACGATTTTATCTTTTTTACATATATATATATATATATATATATATTTTTTATATTTTTGTTTAAATTTATATCAATATCATTTAAACTTTTGTATTTTTTTAACAAGCGCAATTGTAATTATAACTTTACTTAAATTAAATTATAACTTTACTTAATTGGATATTGTTCTGTACCTACAAAGTCATGCCCGGTGAACTTTTGTATTGGGAAAGTCATGCCCGGTGATCTTTTGTACTGGGAAAGTCATGCCCGGTGAATTTTTGTATTGGGAAAGTCATGCCCGGTCAACTTTTGTATGGGAAAAGTCATGCCCGGTGAACTTTTGTATTGGGAAAGTCATGCCCGGTCAACTTTTGTATTAGGAAAGTCATGCCCGGTGAACTTTTGTATGGGAAAAGTCATCTCCGGTGAACTTTTGTATTAGGAAAGTCATGCCCGGTGAACTTGTGTATTGGGAAAGTCATGCCCGGTGAACTTTTGTATTGGGAAAGTCATGCCCGGTGAACTTTTGTATTGGGAAAGTCATGCCCGGTGAACTTTTGTATTGGGAAAGTCATGCCCGGTGAACTTTTGTACTGGGAAAGTCATGCCCGGTGAACTTTTGTATTGGGAAAGTCATGCCCGGTGAACTTTTGTATTGGGAAAGTCATGCCCGGTGAACTTTTGTATTGGGAAAGTCATGCCCGGTGAACTTTTGTATTGGGAAAGTCATGCCCGGTGAACTTTTGTATTGGGAAAGTCATGCCCGGTCAACTTTTGTATTGGGAAAGTCATGCCCGGTGAACTTTTATACTGGGAAAGTCATGCCCGGTGAACTTTTGTATTGGGAAAGTAATGCCCGGTGAACTTTTGTATGGGAAAAGTCATGCCCGGTGAACTTTTGTATGGGAAAAGTCATGCCCGGTGAACTTTTGTATTGGGAAAGTCATGCCCGGTGATCTTTTGTACTGGGAAAGTCATGCCCGGTGAACTTTTGTATTGGGAAAGTCATGCCCTGTCAACTTTT
Source organism: Musca autumnalis (assembly GCF_047663935.1). Taxonomy (NCBI): domain Eukaryota; kingdom Metazoa; phylum Arthropoda; class Insecta; order Diptera; family Muscidae; genus Musca; species Musca autumnalis. The sequence goes on from NW_027411757.1 coordinate 34,701, forward strand.
GTATTGGGAAAGTCATGCCCGGTGATATTTTGTACTGGGAAAGTCATGCCCGGTGAACTTTTGTATTGGGAAAGTCATGCCCGGTGAACTTTTGTATGGGAAAAGTCATGCCCGGTGAACTTTTGTATTGGGAAAGTCATGCCCGGTGAACTTTTGTATTGGGAAAGTCATGCCCGGTCAACTTTTGTATTGGGAAAGTCATGCCCGGTCAACTTTTGTATTGGGAAATTCATGCCCGTTAGACTTTTGTATTGGGAAAGTCATGCCCGGTGAACTTTTGTATTGGGAAAGTCATGCCCGGTGATCTTTTGTACTGGGAAAGTCATGCCCGGTGAACTTTTGTATTGGGAAAGTCATGCCCGGTGAACTTTTGTATTGGGAAAGTCATGCCCGGTGAACTTTTGTATTGGGAAAGTCATGCCCGGTCAACTTTTGTATTGGGAAAGTCATGCCCGGTGAACTTTTGTATTGGGAAAGTCATGCCCGGTGAACTTTTGTATTGGGAAAGTCATGCCCGGTGATCTTTTGTACTGGGAAAGTCATGCCCGGTGAACTTTTGTATTGGGAAAGTCATGCCCGGTCAACTTTTGTATTGGGAAAGTCATGCCCGGTGATCTTTTGTACTGGGAAAGTCATGCCCGGTGAATTTTTGTATTGGGAAAGTCATGCCCGGTCAACTTTTGTATGGGAAAAGTCATGCCCGGTGAACTTTTGTATTGGGAAAGTCATGCCCGGTCAACTTTTGTATTAGGAAAGTCATGCCCGGTGAACTTTTGTATGGGAAAAGTCATCTCCGGTGAACTTTTGTATTAGGAAAGTCATGCTCGGTGAACTTTTGTATTGGGAAAGTCATGCCCGGTGAACTTTTGTACTGGGAAAGTCATGCCCGGTCAACTTTTGTATTGGGAAAGTCATGCCCGGTGATCTTTTGTACTGGGAAAGTCATGCCCGGTGAACTTTTGTATTGGGAAAGTCATGCCCGGTGAACTTTTGTATGGGAAAAGTCATGCCTGGTGAACTTTTGTATTGGGAAAGTCATGCCCGGTGAACTTTTGTATTGGGAAAGTCATGCCCGGTGAACTTTTGTATGGGAAAAGTCATGCCCGGTGAACTTTTGTATTGGGAAAGTCATGCCCGGTGATCTTTTGTACTGGGAAAGTCATGCCCGGTGAACTTTTGTATTAGGAAAGTCATGCCCGGTGAACTTTTGTATTGGGAAAGTCATGCCCGGTGAACTTTTGTACTGGGAAAGTCATGCCCGGTGAACTTTTGTATTGGGAAAGTCATGCCCGGTGATCTTTTGTACTGGGAAAGTCATGCCCGGTGAACTTTTGTATTAGGAAAGTCATGCCCGGTGAACTTTTGTATTGGGAAAGTCATGCCCGGAGAACTTTTGTATGTGAAAAGTCATGCCCGGTGAACTTTTGTATTGGGAAAGTCATGCCCGGTGAACTTTTGTATGGGAAAAGTCATCTCCGGTGAACTTTTGTATTAGGAAAGTCATGCCCGGTGAACTTTTGTATTGGGAAAGTCATGCCCGGTGAACTTTTGTACTGGGAAAGTCATGCCCGGTCAACTTTTGTATTGGGAAAGTCATGCCCGGTGATCTTTTGTACTGGGAAAGTCATGCCCTGTGAACTTTTGTACTGGGAAAGTCATGCCCGGTGAACTTTTGTATTGGAAAAGTCATGCCCGGTGAACTTTTGTATTGGGAAAGTCATGCCCGGTGAACTTTTGTATTGGGAAAGTCATGCCCGGTGAACTTTTGTATGGGAAAAGTCATGCCCGGTGAACTTTTGTATGGGAAAAGTCATGCCCGGTGAACTTTTGTATTGGGAAAGTCATGCCCGGTGAACTTTTGTACTGGGAAAGTCATGCCCGGTGAACTTTTGTATTGGGAAAGTCATGCCCGGTGAACTTTTGTATTGGGAAAGTCATGCCCGGTGAACTTTTGTATTGGGAAAGTCATGCCCGGTGAACTTTTGTATTGGGAAAATCATGCCCGGTGAACTTTTGTATTGGGAAAGTCATGCCCGGTGAACTTTTGTATTGGGAAAGTCATGCCCGGTCAACTTTTGTATTGGGAAAGTCATGCCCGGTGAACTTTTGTACTGGGAAAGTCATGCCCGGTGAACTTTTGTATTGGGAAAGTCATGCCCGGTGAACTTTTGTATGGGAAAAGTCATGTCCGGTGAACTTTTGTATGGGAAAAGTCATGCCCGGTGAACTTTTGTATTGGGAAAGTCATGCCCGGTGAACTTTTGTATTGGGAAAGTCATGCCCGGTGATCTTTTGTACTGGGAAAGTCATGCCCGGTGAACTTTTGTATTGGGAAAGTCATGCCCGGTCAACTTTTGTATTGGGAAAGTCATGCCCGGTGATCTTTTGTACTGGGAAAGTCATGCCCGGTGAACTTTTGTATTGGGAAAGTCATGCCCGGTCAACTTTTGTATTGGGAAAGTCATGCCCGGTCAACTTTTGTATTCTATATTTCTATATTTCAACTCCTCGTCTTTGGAATACGTTACCAAATAAAACACAACTCATCAGCAACGCTTCTATCTTCAAGAAAAGGCTGTTCAGTTTTTTCAATACAACTGAATAAACATTTTTTGATACCGTCAAAGTAACGATTTTATCTTTTTTACATATATATATACACTACCGGTCATCTGAATAGGTTTGAATTTTTTTCTTTTTATATGTTAAGGTATCTTCTGATGTGTTCGTATTACATATCCATACTATATAGTTTTTGAGAGTCCTATACTATGCCAACATTCCCAAGAAAAAACTTGACGGTGTTGCCATATTTTCGGAAAATATCCCAATTATAATAAAAAATGTACAAAAAAGTGCCCAATTTTTGCGATCATCAGAATAGGTTTGAATCAAATAAAATTGAAAAATTGTACTACCCAAGCAAATATTGCGCAGTTTTTTGGTTTAGTTTAGTAAAATGGAATATTCTGATAAATCCTACAACAAAGTTGACCCGCTTTATTAGGAACGTGGGTTCAATTCCCAACATGGAAAAGTTAGCAAGAACTTTCAGATAAAATCAATAAATATTCCAACAAAAACGTTTTATAAACATGCTTTAAATGACTTTTTGATTTCGTTAGATCTCTTCTGAGCTTCGAAATTTGTCTGAAAGCAAATACCAAGGGTAGCCATATTATTAGGATCGATAAATTAGAAAGGTCATTGAAAATAGTTGGTATTTGAGTTCAAGTTTCATTTTTTAACTATCCTTGTAGTACAAATTTAAGTATTATCATGCTCACAAATCCATCATAGTTGACCACATGTATCATAAATGTTCGAAAATTTGTCTGGAAGAATGTTTCGTTGACGACAATAAAGTAGAAAATTGTAAATCAAATTTAAGTCAAAGGGGCATGATATCGCCGACTTTTATAATGCTGTAATACCTATATAGTCAGGCAAAAAGTTTTTTTCTGTTCACAAGTCATAAAACAAACACGAATAAGTACAAAACAATGGACTACTGAGGTTATACAGCACTATAAAAGTCGGCGATATCATGTCCCTGTGAGTAAAATTTGAATTACAATTTTCTACTTTATTGTCGTCAACGAAACATTCTTCCAGACAAATTTTCGAACATTTATGATACATGTGGTCAACTATGATGGATTTGTGAGCATGATAATACTTAAATTTGTACTGCAAGGATAGTTAAAAAATGAAACTTGAACTCAAATACCAACTATTTTCAATGACCTTTCTAATTTATCGATCCTAATAATATGGCTACCCTTGGTATTTGCTTTCAGACAAATTTCGAAGCTCAGAAGAGATCTAACGAAATCAAAAAGTAATTTAAAGCATGTTTATAAAACGTTTTTGTTGGAATATTTATTGATTTTATCTGAAAGTTCTTGCTAACTTTTCCATGTTGGGAATTGAACCCACGTTCCTAATAAAGCGGGTCAAATTTGTTGTAGGATTTATCAGAATATTCCATTTTACTAAACTAAACCAAAAAACTGCGCAATATTTGCTTGGGTAGTACAATTTTTCAATTTTATTTGATTCAAACCTATTCTGATGATCGCAAAAATTGGACACTTTTTTGTACATTTTTTATTATAATTGGTATATTTTCCGAAAATATGGCAACACCGTCAAGTTTTTTCTTGAGAATGTTGGCATAGTATAGGACTCTCAAAAACTATATAGTATGGATCTGTAGTACGAACACATGAGAAGATACCTTAACATATAAAAAGAAAAAAATTCAAACCTATTCAGATGACCGGTAGTGTATATTTTTTTTTATATTTTTGTTTAAATTTATATCAATATCATTTAAACTTTTGTATTTTTTTAACAAGCGCAATTGTAATTATAACTTTACTTAAATTAAATTATAACTTTACTTAATTGGATATTGTTCTGTACCTACAAATCTGCACATTAAATATAAGATTTTAATCTTGTCGTGTAGATAAATAAATAAATAAATAAATAAATAAATAAATAAATAAATAAATAAATAAATAAATAAATAAATAAATAAATAAATAAATAAATAAATAAAAGATAAGAGTTTTTATTCGTAATATCGAAATAAAAAAACACTCCGTCAACAGACGGAAAATTAATTACACCGTTTATTTAAAATTACAAAAAGGATTTTTAATTTCACAATCAGTATATGAATCACAATTATTTCACAATCAGTATATTAAGTATAAAATATTACAAAAAGGATTTTTAATTTCACAATCAGTATATGAATCACAATTATTTCACAATCAGTATATTAAGTATAATATTAGAACTGAACACGCACGACTCCCGAACAACACTGCCGTTTCCAAATTCTCCTTCTTAGCTTTAAGTCTCCATATCTTGGCAGCGACGCCGTTATTACTCTACCAAATATGTTTCCCACAGGTGAATTATGTTGACAATGCAACTCGTGTTAAAGTTGAGTGCCTGTGGGAACATATCATGTTGCATTTTCGCAATACTCCGTAATTGCTTACTCGGCAACACGTGTAGCAGAAAAGTATCGCAAGACAGTGGCTCGTGAAGACTGCAGTGTGTTAACTCCTCCCCCTTTAAAGATCTGCGTCCCGCAGATTCGGATTTGAGGACGAAGTTTGTTGTAGTATTCGCAGGTTGAGTTTAGGGAGGTCGGTCTTTGTTGTCAATTTCCTCCAGATTATGAAAATTAGGCCCATTAATAGGAACAGGGCCAATGATCCAGATGTCATAAACCATGAAGTTTTTCCTTTAGGTACCCCAATAACTGTATATTTGTTGAAGCCATTTCATGGATGAGATTAAGGTTTACTGACAGGCTCTTCTTTGTGATGGTGGTAAGTACAGGTGGGAGAACTTGCACTCCTGAACTGGCTATACTCCAATATAATTTATTGTCGATCGTCAAGGATTCATTTTCCATTTGTAAAATGAAGGAGCCATCTAGGTGATGGGACGTTCCGTTAGACCAAATGCTACCATTAAAGTTGTCCAGGAATAATGTGTCTTCTTTGAGTAGTTCTATCCTTGATTCCCCACCAGTTACATAGCGGCAAGCTGTTTGACCACCCTTCAAAAGTCGTGGTAAGCAATCGTCCTCTGGCAACAGATCAAGCATTTCTTTGTTGCAAACCATGGCTGTGCTTAAACGTAGACAATTGCCCTTGATACCATAGGTTTCGTCCTTGTTCATCAGTATGGTTTTATAATTTAGATCCACTTTCTGACCCTTTTTTAAGACTGCTCGTACGATCAGGTGGTTGAATTTGGTTTCCTCTACTTTTGGCATCGACAGTATGTAGAGCAGGGTAGTACCATTGGTGTAAATAGAAGGTTCGCTATATTCAATGGCTTCAATAAAATTACTATAAGGAAGAACTTCTATTTCACCTATTAATTGATTTATCTCTTCTTTGTTCAATAGGTTGCTATTTACAACTTTAGCCTTGGCCATTTGGTAAGCTAAGACTAATTCGCCCACTTCATCCTTCAGAATCATAACCTTGTGTTGTAACTCTTGTGAAAACTTGGCCTGAATGCTGTGTCCCAGAATATCATTTGTTGTAGTAACAGCTCCATTAAGGGTTCGCAAGATCTCTTGAGTTTTCATGGAAATTTCGGAGTTGATTTTCTATTGCTGGTTGTTATTAGAAATAATTGTGTCTTGACTTCGCAGAATCTCATCCCAATCTGATGCATCAGGCGAGCCAGCTATCCATTTCCACGCGGAACCGATCCAGTTAATTGAGCGTTTAAATCTCTCGACTTTAGGTCCCTTTAGTTCATCAAGTTGAATTTGAATTCTTTCCAGGTGAAAGTTGATAACATCCTTGATGCCGGTTGTCTCATTCATCTTATCGTTTTCGTCCTTTAATCGATTTAATATATTCTCATAACGTTTTAAGTCGATGTTATGAATTAATTTGAAGTGTCCATTGATCATCCAGCCATAGTCATCACGAATAGTTAGAAGAGGAGAGTCCAGATTAAATACGACATATGCTTGTGCGGTTGCACAGAGGCATAACCTAAGAAATAATTATAGTCTAATGGCTTAAGTCTATTGTATCAATTAAAACATAAAGTGTTCAAAATAGGAAAATGTTACGTTACGTAAATAAATCTTATTTCATAGAAAAATTTAAACACATTAAAGTATGAAAATTATAGCAAATTATTCGAATAATAATGTATTCTAATCCTTCTAATTCTAATCCCTCAATAACAATATTAAATTTTACTGTTGGAACTCCAATATATTCGTAAGGCTACAAATTTAAGAATATAAATTGGTGTAAATTTTTGAAAATGAATCAGAAATTACATTTAGTAATTGTTTGGTATTTGATGTTTCAAATCTAATTATTCAATAGTGTATTTTAATATTGAAATGTAATAAAGAAAAATTAGCCTTTCACAATTTATATTGTAAGAGAAATTATCAAATGTTTCTATTTTAATGTGTTAGTAGTTAGTTAATTGGAGTGAGAGGATTTCGGGAAGGCGGAAAAGTTTCTATTGAATGAAACTATGAGCGGGATATTTGTTAGTAAGGGTTAGTAGGCTTTATCCATTTTTTTTTATTTTGACCCTTTGGGTTCCTTTTTGTTTTGTTTTTTTTTTATATTTTGTATTTGTGACCCAATGGGTTCCTTTTATTTGTAAGGGTTAGTAGGCTTTTTCCTTTTTATTTTGACCCTTTGGGTTCCTTTTTGTTTTGTTTTTTTTTTTTTATATTTTGTATTTGTGACCCAATGGGTTCCTTTTATTTGTAAGGGTTAGTAGGCTTTTTCCTTTTTTTTATTTTGACCCTTTGGGTTCCTTTTTGTTTTGTTTTTTTTTTTTGTATTTTGTATTTGTGACCCAATGGGTTCCTTTTATTTGTAAGGGTTAGTAGGCTTTTTCCTTTTTTTTATTTTGACCCTTTGGGTTCCTTTTTGTTTTGTTTTTTTTTTATATTTTGTATTTGTGACCTAATGGGTTCCTTTTATTTGTAATAATGTATATTTATGACCCGATGGGTTCCTTTTATTTATTTTTTTCTTTTTGAGGTATGTCACCGTACTTCCAACAAAGCATGACTAAATGTACAATGTCACTACCTATGCCTCTCAACCTTATGCCATTGCTGAGCTGCCAGGGCATTGACATTGTCATTACTTGCAGAGGCTTTTAGTTCACTTTCGGGTGCAGTTCCAATTGTTTGTATAAGAATTTCTTTATCTTTCGATTTTGTTCTTCATACATTTTTATGTAAAATAATGTGAATTCATAAAATTTTAACATGGAAAGGATTCTAAGGATTTAACTTTCAAGAATTTGATATCGTTTGATATGAGCGTTGCTTAGCATGTTTCTCGAGCTTGCCATGGGGAGATCGTAGTATTCCGTTTTAGTCGAGGACAGGCATGCCTTCCCCAACCTACTAAGGTACGATTTATCTCGCTTACAGGCATGCTCTTGTTAAGCTAAGCAACCTCGATCGAAATTTCTGTTAGTTTGTTCCTGAAGTTAGATGGTTGATTTGGGTTTTCAGACGTGATAATGCATCAGCCACGTGATTTGATTTACCTGGCTTGTAAATCAATTCGTGGCTGTATTCCTCAATGCGAGCCTTCCATCTTTTCAATTTCGCGTTGAAATTCCGGTTACCCAAAGCATAGGTAAGCGGTTGATGGTCTGTATAAATTTTAATCTTTCTTGCGCCGTAAAGATAGTTTCGGAGTCGAGTACCCAAACGATAGCAAAAATTTACCTTAAATTTGATATAGCTTGAGATTTCTTTTAACAAATTTGTATTAACAAATATTTCCTTAATGCGGATAAAAGAATAAAAAGTATTTTGAATAGGAGATAAGCAAACAATCGGTAGCAAAGATAATATATTAAAAACCTTTTTTCTAAAAATTCATTACTTAAAACATTAGCGGTCTTGTAAGAATGACTCGCCTTACCTCCAACAACATATAGAGGTAGAATAGTAGTATGTTAAAACAGTCGGCAATAGTTATGAATATAACGTTTTTATTTATATTTCGTGGAAAAACTCAATTTGACTTATGTATCTTTAATTGGAGAACCAATTGGAGTTCGGGAGTGGATCGTGATAGTCTGAATCTTAATATAAACTCATTAAATAAGTGTCATTGGAATAAAAGTGTTAAATTAGTGTCATTGAAAAAATAATTCCTTTCCGTCTACTCTCTGAGACATGCCTGCGACCCCACTATTGAGCGTATTCAGGGCTTGAGTGTTTTGCCCATTCATTTGCTCAATACTGCCCAGGCGTACCTCTACGCTCCGGATATTACTTATTAGGGCGTTTACAGCACCCGACAATTCAGTAACTGACTTCTTTAAATCTTCCATTGTAATAGTACTTAAGTGAAAATTAAGAGTTTCATATGCAGGATATTTTTATTTTTTTCTTTTTTTAAATATTTTTAATATTTTTTCAATATTTCTATTTTTAAAAATTTTCACCCTCTTTTAATTTTGAATATTTTCACCTTTTCAATATTTTATTTTTTAAATATATTTAATTTTTTCAATATTTTCAATATTTTTATTTTGATTATTTTCACTTTCTCAATATTTTATTTTTTAAATATTTTAAACTTTTCCAATATTTTTATATTTTAAATATTTCAAAAAAAAAAAAATTTATTTTAAGTATTCTCACTTTTTCAATATATTGTTTCTTCAATGTTTTTTTAATATTTTTAAGTTTTCTTCAATTTTTCTTTTTATTTTTTAAGGACCTTTTGCAGGGTCCCTGCTCGGGCGCCAGTTAAGAGTTTTTATTCGTAATATCGAAATAAAAAAACACTCCGTCAACAGACGGAAAATTAATTACACCGTTTATTTAAAATTACAAAAAGGATTTTTAATTTCACAATCAGTATATGAATCACAATTATTTCACAATCAGTATATTAAGTATAAAATATTACAAAAAGGATTTTTAATTTCACAATCAGTATATGAATCACAATTATTTCACAATCAGTATATTAAGTATAATATTAGAACTGAACACGCACGACTCCCGAACAACACTGCCGTTTCCAAATTCTCCTTCTTAGCTTTAAGTCTCCATATCTTGGCAGCGACGCCGTTATTACTCTACCAAATATGTTTCCCACAGGTGAATTATGTTGACAATGCAACTCGTGTTAAAGTTGAGTGCCTGTGGGAACATATCATGTTGCATTTTCGCAATACTCCGTAATTGCTTACTCGGCAACACGTGTAGCAGAAAAGTATCGCAAGACAGTGGCTCGTGAAGACTGCAGTGTGTTAACTTAAATAAATAAATAAATAAATCTATATATATAAAAAAGGATGATGTTAGTTACTACGCTTATAACTCAAGAACGGCTGAACAGATTTTGACAATTCGCATAAATTCGTAATAGTCTCATGGCAGAAAAGGATAAAACCTAAAAAAAACCGCGAAAATCTGCGAAAAATTTGCAAAAATATTTATTGAAAAAAGTCAAATTTTCTACACATTTTTAACGAGCTTTTGCGTTTGGAGTATACCGTGACACTTTTTTGCACAGATTTTGGAGATTATTTTACTTGCACCAACAGCGAATGACATTTTTGTGCTTCTATTATGTCAAATTTTGAAAGTTCTGGAGATATTTTAATTTACAATCTATTTGAATAAATTAATTAAAAAACAATTTTTTTTTTGCTGTATCCAAACTATTCTTTATGCAAATTAACAGCGAAAATTAAAGGTGACTTTTGTCCAAAATACTATTAGTGGTTTCAGCGGTGTAAACATTATTTAATCGATTTCAAAAAGCAACGAGATTTCGCTGATCATTGTTTTGTCGTGAAATAGTTTTTAACCCTACGTAATGAAAATTCGGCAGAATCTCATGTGTTTGTAAAATGAATATCGTGGCAGGACGCAGAGCGGGAAGGCCAAGACTCCATTAGAATGAGTAAGTTATCAACTATATCGAAAAGCGTAATATTAAAATTGGAATGAATAAAACCAAGAAACAGAAGGGGTTGGAATTCTGTTCTTAGTGCGGCTTATGCCATGGTGTAAGAAAGAAGGTGATACAATAATAGCAACCTATGTCTTCATTTGCTGTCAAAACATATTTTTAATCAAAAATAAATAACAAATATTTCGCTTCTATAAAAAATATCTGTGTACAACATCTTTGTTTAAGCTTCGCGAATAATATTTTAACGTTTTCTTCTAACTTTTGTGGATATTTCGCGCAAAAAAAAATTGACAGCAAATGAAGACTACAACCTAACGTCAACTATTGGATCACCTTGTTAAATTCGCCTTGGCTTATGCGAAATGTTTTTATCGGACCACAAGTAAGTAACCACGAAGATTTTTATTCACATACATATTTAACTATAATTTACTTATATATGTCGTTTACTTTCCGGTCGCAATCACAATACCGGGAGTCAGAACTTCAACGTTCAAATCTACACCAAAGCTCTGGAAGAAATGCTCCAAATGGCGGTTTGAATGGAGCTTTATTACGTGTGCACAACTGACTACTTACAGCTCACACAATTCTCTTTGAATTTTGCCAGTTTATTGGGTCAACTACTGGATTATACAGCTTCAGTGGACAATTTAATTATGACAATTGCCTATGCCAATAAAAAATAGGAGTCATAACATTCCCTATCACAGACATCAGTAGTGCGATTCTCTAACACATTTTTTGAGTTACCGACAAAAATCGGTAAAATTAAAATGCTTATAAATTCGGTAATTAACGATATTTTTCGGTAAGTTAGCGACCAAGAGAAAGTAGTCGTAAAGTTCTATCGTTAGCAACAGTGTTGTTAACTTTTATTTGAACTTTTCATTCATAATTTTGCGTTTTAATTTTACCGACATTTGTCGTTAACTAAAAAAATGAGTTTGAGAATCACACTACAGGCATAAGTTTGACTTTAAATTCTCATGTTTCATTATACAAAATCTTTGATTCTAATCGGCACATGGGTGACATACGTCCAAAACAGAAATGACCGTAGAAGTTGCTTCATCTAAAATAGCGACCACCCATCTTGAATATTACCAATTCACTCACGCGTTATTAAAATTAAAACACATGTTCGATATAAAATTAAACCATTGAAAATCTCAGCGTTTATTCATTTCGATATTGCAAATGGATACATTAAGTTTCCGAAAAATATTCATAACTTAATCTCAACGGAAAGGGACCCACCCCTTTATGAAATCCCGGACCCAATAGCTACCCATATTAGCAACAATTGCTTGAGTTTGCTTTAAGCTGATAAATGAACTCTATCGAACGGTGATATTAATTTGCATCAACTGTTCAACTAATTTTAACAAATTTAAATCGCACATGCAAATAAATAGCAAGACTGTCCGTACAAATATGAGTTTCCGAATATAGAAAATTGTCTAACCACATCTAATATGTCTGATGTGATAAACCTAAACAGTTACCAAAACGATCGTCTCTTAGAAGTTGATGTGTGATACACATCTCTTAGCTAGATACCATGTTTTTAATAAAAACTATTTAGTTCATATGACTCAATTAAGTACATTAATTAAAATCTGATGAATAATAACTTCGCATAATTGGGTAAAAATTAAATACAAGTTCAATTTTCTATTTACTTGGAAAATATCTCTTACTACATCAAAGATTCTAAATCGTCTTTCAACCCAGCGCACAGTGGTCGCTGCCATTGGCCAAAATTAAAAAATGAAAGTCTAATTTTTGGTACCAAATGTGTTCATATATACTACTAACATTTTAAATTTCTCTAAAATAAATTTGTTATGGATTTCTTCTTACTGTACTCTTTGAGAATGGCGCCATAAAAGAGAAAATTTAACAGGTTGGATTTCTAGGTGAATTCAGTGCAAAAGATAGGTGAAAGTAAAATATCCATATCAATCTAAATGAACTCTATATTGACCAAACATAATTCAAATATTGAAAAACAACATATGAACTTAATTTTTATGCTATTTTGTGTTTGTTAATTTTTGGGATTCATTATTGAATACGTGTGTTGACTAAAGGACTTTTGTAATGTCATTTCTTCAATATAATTCAATTTCATTTAAAGTTTTAATTATGTTCCCCCTCTTTCCCCCTAACGATTTTTTTTTAAAGATCAGTAGTAGTGTATGGCTTATTTTTTCAAACTTTCAGCTGCATCTTTCCGCATCTTTGGAACTGGTTCCCAAAATACTAAGGGTACATTTCAGGGTGTTTTTGTCATTTTTTCAAATGTGCACGTGATACATTTCAGCTTTTTAAATTTATAGAAGAGGCATTGTGGGGTTCAGTTATATGAAGGATACGTTAAAATGTGGTCCTCAATGTAAAATTTGAAAAATTCACCCATTTTGATTAATAATTACGGCTAGAACTCTAAAAATACCGAATATTGGGCGGTACCTATTTATGGGGACAAAATCAAAGGGTGGACCTACATTAATCGACAATTTTCTGGGGGTAGCCAACATCCACGAAATTCCGAAAATCGGGCGGTACAATTACATGGGGACCCTATCAAAACGTGGACCCAGTTCAAAAAATTTTTGCTAGAAGGTTTTCTAACACTAGGGAATACCGATAGCCAAATTTTAGCCAATTTCACTGAAAGATGAGGTCAAGACCCACAAAATGCCTGAAATCACGGGGTACCGTTCTATGGGGGCTATACCTAACCTTGGACCTATATTGAATTTTTTTGCTTCTTTTTATTTGTGTTGCTAAACTAGCAACATACAAGTTCGACCACAGTGCAGCGTGATAATGTTTGATTTTATATCACTAATTGCATGTAGAATTCGGCAGATCGCATATAACAGGGAATTTGCACGAGAAGAGTGTCATTTTTGTACACCACAAAGTCAGGAAGAAATTTAGAAGAATAATGAAGGTGGTCACCACAAAACGACCGGACTTATCTTTTCAAATCGGACTAACTTTTCTGAAAAAGTTCCAAAGTGAGCACTTGAATCACGGCATTACCTGCATTTCTTTTGATTATAAAATATCTTTGATTCTAACTTTCTAATCGATTCATCAAAAATGTTTAATGGAAAAATCAAAGCGACTACGATTATTTTTAATTAGGCACCTTCCATAGCGGTAATTGTCAGTTTACAGGAGAGAGTCGAGGAAAACGGAAACATTTTACCTCTTAATACTCTTTCTCTCCGACAGACTGACAATTCACACAAGTAAAATTGCTCAATGTAAAGATTTTAAATCGCTCTAAATTGTTTTGGTCTCGGATACTCTGCAACGTGATAGCAATAATTGTATTATATGTCTGAACAAAAGTCATCAAGTTCAATACCTAACAGACTGCGAGACGAAGTTCGCCGGGTCCTCTAGTAAATAAATAAATAAATAAATAAATAAATAAATATTGGGAAATTCATGCCCGGTGAACTTTTGTATTGGGAAAGTCATGCCCGGTGAACTTTTGTATTGGGAAAGTCATGCCCGGTGATCTTTTGTACTGGGAAAGTCATGCCCGGTGAACTTTTGTATTGGGAAAGTCATGCCCGGTGAACTTTTGTATTGGGAAAGTCATGCCCGGTGAACTTTTGTATTGGGAAAGTCATGCCCGGTCAACTTTTGTATTGGGAAAGTCATGCCCGGTCAACTTTTGTATTGGGAAAGTCATGCCCGGTGATCTTTTGTACTGGGAAAGTCATGCCCGGTGAACTTTTGTATTGGGAAAGTCATGCCCGGTCAACTTTTGTATGGGAAAAGTCATGCCCGGTGAACTTTTGTATTGGGAAAGTCATGCCCGGTCAACTTTTGTATTAGGAAAGTCATGCCCGGTGAACTTTTGTATTGGGAAAGTCATGCCCGGTGAACTTTTGTATTGGGAAAGTCATGCCCGGTGAACTTTTGTATTGGGAAAGTCATGCCCGGTGAACTTTTGTATTGGGAAAGTCATGCCCGGTGAACTTTTGTATTGGGAAAGTCATGCCCGGTGAACTTTTGTACTGGGAAAGTCATGCCCAGTGAACTTTTGTATGGGAAAAGTCATGCCCGGTGAACTTTTGTATTGGGAAAGTCATGCCCGGTGAACTTTTGTATTGGGAAAGTCATGCCCGGTGAACTTTTGTATGGGAAAAGTCATGCCCGGTGAACTTTTGTATGGGAAAAGTCATGCCCGGTGAACTTTTGTATTGGGAAAGTCATGCCCGGTCAACTTTTGTATTGGGAAAGTCATGCCCGGTGATCTTTTGTACTGGGAAAGTCATGCCCGGTGAACTTTTGTATTGGGAAAGTCATGCCCGGTGAACTTTTGTATTGGGAAAGTCATGCCCGGTGAACTTTTGTATTGGGAAAGTCATGCCCGGTGAACTATTGTATTGGGAAAGTCATGCCCGATGAACTTTTGTACTGAAAAAGTCATGCCCGGTGAACTTTTGTATTGGGAAAGTCATGCCCGGTGAACTTTTGTATTGGGAAAGTCATGCCCGGTGAACTTTTGTATTGGGAAAGTCATGCCCGGTGAACTTTTGTATTGGGAAAGTCATGCCCGGTGAACTTTTGTATGGGAAAAGTCATGCCCGGTGAACTTTTGTATTGGGAAAGTCATGCCCGGTGAACTTTTGTATTGGGAAAGTCATGCCCGGTGATCTTTTGTACTGGGAAAGTCATGCCCGGTGAACTTTTGTATTGGGAAAGTCATGCCCGGTCAACTTTTGTATTGGGAAAGTCATGCCCGGTGATCTTTTGTACTGGGAAAGTCATGCCCGGTGAACTTTTGTATTGGGAAAGTCATGCCCGGTGAACTTTTGTATGGGAAAAGTCATGCCCGGTGAACTTTTGTATTGGGAAAGTCATGCCCGGTGAACTTTTGTATTGGGAAAGTCATGCCCGGTCAACTTTTGTATTGGGAAAGTCATGCCCGGTCAACTTTTGTATTGGGAAAGTCATGCCCGGTGAACTTTTGAATTGGGAAAGTCATGCCCGGTGAACTTTTGTATTGGGAAAGTCATGCCCGGTGATCTTTTGTACTGGGAAAGTCATGCCCGGTGAACTTTTGTATTGGGAAAGTCATGCCCGGTCAACTTTTGTATGGGAAAAGTCATGCCCGGTGAACTTTTGTATTGGGAAAGTCATGCCCGGTCAACTTTTGTATTAGGAAAGTCATGCCCGGTGAACTTTTGTATGGGAAAAGTCATCTCCGGTGAACTTTTGTATTAGGAAAGTCATGCCCGGTGAACTTTTGTATTGGGAAAGTCATGCCCGGTGAACTTTTGTACTGGGAAAGTCATGCCCGGTCAACTTTTGTATTGGGAAAGTCATGCCCGGTGATCTTTTGTATTGGGAAAGTCATGCCCGGTGAACTTTTGTATGGGAAAAGTCATGCCCGGTGAACTTTTGTATTGGGAAAGTCATGCCCGGTCAACTTTTGTATTGGGAAAGTCATACCCGGTGATCTTTTGTACTGGGAAAGTCATGCCCGGTGAACTTTTGTATTGGGAAAGTCATGCCCGGTCAACTTTTGTATTGGGAAAGTCATGCCCGGTGAACTTTTGTATTGGGAAAGCCATGCCCGGTGATCTTTTGTACTGGGAAAGTCATACCCGGTGAACTTTTGTATGGGAAAAGTCATGCCCGGTGATCTTTTGTACTGGGAAAGTCATGCCCGGTCAACTTTTGTATGGGAAAAGTCATGCCCGGTGAACTTTTGTATTGGGAAAGTCATGCCCGGTCAACTTTTGTATTAGGAAAGTCATGTCCGGTGAACTTTTGTATTGGGAAAGTCATGCGCGGTGAACTTTTGTATTGGGAAAGTCATGCCCGGTGAACTTTTGTATTGGGAAAGTCATGCCCTGTGAACTTTTGTATTGGGAAAGTCATGCCCGATGAACTTTTGTACTGGAAAAGTCATGCCCGGTGAACTTTTGTATTGGGAAAGTCATGCCCGGTGAACTTTTGTATTGGGAAAGTCATGCCCGGTGAACTTTTGTATTGGGAAAGTCATGCCCGGTCAACTTTTGTATTAGGAAAGTCATGCCCGGTGAACTTTTGTACTGGGAAAGTCATGCCCGGTGATCTTTTGTATTGGGAAAGTCATGCCCGGTGAACTTTTGTATTGGGAAAGTCATGCCCGGTGAACTTTTGTATTGGGAAAGTCATGCCCGGTGAACTTTTGTATTGGGAAAGTCATGCCCGGTGAACTTTTGTATTGGGAAAGTCATGCCCGATGAACTTTTGTACTGGAAAAGTCATGCCCGGTGAACTTTTGTATTGGGAAAGTCATGCCCGGTGAACTTTTGTATTGGGAAAGTCATGCCCGGTGAACTTTTGTATTGGGAAAGTCATGCCCGGTGAACTTTTGTATTGGGGAAGTCATGCCCGGTGAACTTTTGTATTGGGAAAGTCATGCCCGGTGAACTTTTGTATTGGGAAAGTCATGCCCGGTCAACTTTTGTATTGGGAAAGTCATGCCCGGTGAACTTTTGTACTGGGAAAGTCATGCCCGGTGAACTTTTGTACTGGGAAAGTCATGCCCGGTCAACTTTTGTATTGGTAAAGTCATGCCCGGTGATCTTTTGTACTGGGAAAGTCATGCCCGGTGAACTTTTGTATTGGGAAAGTCATGCCCGGTGAAATTTTGTATGGGAAAAGTCATGCCCGGTGAACTTTTGTATTGGGAAAGTCATGCCCGGTCAATTTTGTATTGGGAAAGTCATGCCCGGTGATCTTTTGTACTGGGAAAGTCATGCCCGGTGAACTTTTGTATTGGGAAAGTCATGCCCGGTCAACTTTTGTATTGGGAAAGTCATGCCCGGTGAACTTTTGTATTGGGAAAGTCATGCCCGGTGATCTTTTGTACTGGGAAAGTCATGCCCGGTGAACTTTTGTATGGGAAAAGTCATGCCCGGTGATCTTTTGTACTGGGAAAGTCATGCCTGGTCAACTTTTGTATGGGAAAAGTCATGCCCGGTGAACTTTTGTATTGGGAAAGTCATGCCCGGTCAACTTTTGTATTAGGAAAGTCATGCCCGGTGAACTTTTGTACTGGGAAAGTCATGCCCGGTGATCTTTTGTATTGGGAAAGTCATGCCCGGTGAACTTTTGTATCGGGAAAGTCATGCCCGGTCAACTTTTGTATTGGGAAAGTCATGCCCGGTGATCTTTTGTACTGGGAAAGTCATGCCCGGTGAACTTTTGTATTGGGAAAGTCATGCCCGGTGAACTTTTGTATTGAGAAAGTCATGCCCGGTGAACTTTTGTATTGGGAAAGTCATGCCCGGTGAACTTTTGTATTGGGAAAGTCATGCCCGGTGAACTTTTGTATTGGGAAAGTCATGCCCGGTGAACTTTTGTATTGGGAAAGTCATGCCCGGTGAACTTTTGTATTGGGAAAGTCATGCCCGGTGAACTTTTGTATTGGGAAAGTCATGCCCGGTGAACTTTTGTACTGGGAAAGTCATGCCCGGTCAACTTTTGTATGGGAAAAGTCATGCCCGGTGAACTTTTGTATTGGGAAAGTCATGCCCGGTCAACTTTTGTATTAGGAAAGTCATGCCCGGTGAACTTTTGTACTGGGAAATTCATGCCCGGTGATCTTTTGTATTGGGAAAGTCATGCCCGGTGAACTTTTGTATTGGGAAAGTCATGCCCGGTCAACTTTTGTATTGGGAAAGTCATGCCCGGTGATCTTTTGTACTGGGAAAGTCATGCCCGGTGAACTTTTGTATTGGGAAAGTCATGCCCGGTGAACTTTTGTATTGGGAAAGTCATGCCCGGTGAACTTTTGTATTGGGAAAGTCATGCCCGGTGAACTTTTGTATTGGGAAAGTCATGCCCGGTGAACTTTTGTATTGGGAAAGTCATGCCCGGTGAACTTTTGTATTGGGAAAGTCATGCCCGGTAAACTTTTGTATTGGGAAAGTCATGCCCGGTGAACTTTTGTATTGGGAAAGTCATGCCCGGTGAACTTTTGTATTGGGAAAGTCATGCCCGGTGAACTTTTGTATTGGGAAAGTCATGCCCGGTGAACTTTTGTACTGGGAAAGTCATGCCCGGTGAACTTTTGTACTGGGAAAGTCATGCCCGGTCAACTTTTGTATTGGGAAAGTCATGCCCGGTGATCTTTTGTACTGGGAAAGTCATGCCCGGTGAACTTTTGTACTGGGAAAGTCATGCCCGGTGAACTTTTGTGTGGGAAAAGTCATGCCCGCTGAACTTTTGTATTGGGAAAGTCATGCCCGGTGCTCTTTTGTACTGGGAATGTCATGCCCGGTCAACTTTTGTACTGGGAAAGTCATGCCCGGTGAACTTTTGTATTGGGAAAGTCATGCCCGGTGAACTTTTGTATTGGGAAAGTCATGCCCGGTCAACTTTCGTATTGGGAAAGTCATGCCCGGTGATCTTTTGTACTGGGAAAGTCATGCCCGGTGAACTTTTGTATGGGAAAAGTCATGCCCGGTCAACTTTTGTATTGGGAAAGTCATGCCCGGTCAACTTTTGTATTGGGAAAGTCATGCCCGGTGAACTTTTGTATGGGAAAAGTCATGCCCGGTGAACTTTTGTATTGGGAAAGTCATGCCCGGTGATCTTTTGTATTGGGAAAGTCATGCCCGGTGAACTTTTGTATTGGGAAAGTCATGCCCGGTGAACTTTTGTATGGGAAAAGTCATGCCCGGTGAATTTTTGTATTGGGAAAGTCATGCCCGGTGAACTTTTGTATTGGGAAAGTCATGCCCGGTGAACTTTTGTATTGGGAAAGTCATGCCCGGTGAACTTTTGTATTGGGAAAGTCATGCCCGGTGAACTTTTGTATTGGGAAAGTTATGCCCGGTGATCTTTTGTAATGGGAAAGTCATGCCCGGTGAACTTTTGTATGGGAAAAGTCATGCCCGGTGAACTTTTGTATTGGGAAAGTCATGCCCGGTGAACTTTTGTATTGGGAAAGTCATGCCCGGTGAACTTTTGTACTGGGAAAGTCATGCCCGGTGAACTTTTGTATTGGGAAAGTCATGCCCGGTGAACTTTTGTATTGGGAAAGTCATGCCCGGCCAACTTTTGTATTGGGAAAGTCATGCCCGGTGATCTTTTGTACTGGGAAAGTCATGCCCGGTGAACTTTTGTATTGGGAAAGTCATGCCCGGTGAACTTTTGTATTGGGAAAGTCATGCCCGGTGAACTTTTGTACTGGGAAAGTCATGCCCGGTGAACTTTTGTACTGGGAAAGTCATGCCCGGTCAACTTTTGTAATGGGAAAGTCATGCCCGGTGAACTTTTGTACTGGGAAAGTCATGCCCGGTCAACTTTTGTATTGGGAAAGTCATGCCCGGTGATCTTTTGTACTGGGAAAGTCATGCCCGGTGAACTTTTGTACTGGGAAAGTCATGCCCGGTGAACTTTTGTATGGGAAAAGTCATGCCCGGTGAACTTTTGTATTGGGAAAGTCATGCCCGGTCAACTTTTGTACTGGGAAAGTCATGCCCGGTGAACTTTTGTAATGGGAAAGTCATGCCCGGTGAACTTTTGTATGGGAAAAGTCATGCCCGGTGAACTTTTGTATTGGGAAAGTCATGCCCGGTCAACTTTTGTATTGGGAAAGTCATGCCCGGTGATCTTTTGTACTGGGAAAGTCATGCCCGGTGAACTTTTGTATTGGGAAAGTCATGCCCGGTGAACTTTTGTATTGGGAAAGTCATGCCCGGTGAACTTTTGTACTGGGAAAGTCATGCCCGGTGAACTTTTGTACTGGGAAAGTCATGCCCGGTCAACTTTTGTACTGGGAAAGTCATGCCCGGTGAACTTTTGTACTGGGAAAGTCATGCCCGGTCAACTTTTGTATTGGTAAAGTCATGCCCGGTGATCTTTTGTACTGGGAAAGTCATGCCCGGTGAACTTTTGTACTGGGAAAGTCATGCCCGGTGAACTTTTGTGTTGGGAAAGTCATGCCCGGTGAACTTTTGTATTGGGAAAGTCATGCCCGGTGAACTTTTGTATTGGGAAAGTCATGCCCGGTGAACTTTTGTATTGGGAAAGTCATGCCCGGTGAACTTTTGTACTGGGAAAGTCATGCCCGGTGAACTTTTGTATTGGGAAAGTCATGCCCGGTGAACTTTTGTATTGGGAAAGTCATGCCCGGTCAACTTTTGTATGGGAAAAGTCAAGCCCGGTGAACTTTTGTATGGGAAAAGTCATGCCCGGTGAACTTTTGTATTGGGAAAGTCATGCCCGGTGATCTTTTGTATTGGGAAAGTCATGCCCGGTCAACTTTTGTATGGGAAAAGTCATGTCCGGTGAACTTTTGTATTGGGAAAGTCATGCCCGGTCAACTTTTGTATTGGGAAAGTCATGCCCGGTGAACTTTTGTATGGGAAAAGTCATGCCCGGTGAACTTTTGTATTGGGAAAGTCATGCCCGGTCAACTTTTGTATTGGGAAAGTCATACCCGGTGATCTTTTGTACTGGGAAAGTCATGCCCGGTGAACTTTTGTATTGGGAAAGTCATGCCCGGTCAACTTTTGTATTGGGAAAGTCATGCCCGGTGAACTTTTGTATTGGGAAAGTCATGCCCGGTGATCTTTTGTACTGGGAAAGTCATACCCGGTGAACTTTTGTATGGGAAAAGTCATGCCCGGTGATCTTTTGTACTGGGAAAGTCATGCCCGGTCAACTTTTGTATGGGAAAAGTCATGCCCGGTGAACTTTTGTATTGGGAAAGTCATGCCCGGTCAACTTTTGTATTAGGAAAGTCATGTCCGGTGAACTTTTGTATTGGGAAAGTCATGCGCGGTGAACTTTTGTATTGGGAAAGTCATGCCCGGTGAACTTTTGTATTGGGAAAGTCATGCCCTGTGAACTTTTGTATTGGGAAAGTCATGCCCGATGAACTTTTGTACTGGAAAAGTCATGCCCGGTGAACTTTTGTATTGGGAAAGTCATGCCCGGTGAACTTTTGTATTGGGAAAGTCATGCCCGGTGAACTTTTGTATTGGGAAAGTCATGCCCGGTCAACTTTTGTATTAGGAAAGTCATGCCCGGTGAACTTTTGTACTGGGAAAGTCATGCCCGGTGATCTTTTGTATTGGGAAAGTCATGCCCGGTGAACTTTTGTATTGGGAAAGTCATGCCCGGTGAACTTTTGTATTGGGAAAGTCATGCCCGGTGAACTTTTGTATTGGGAAAGTCAAGCCCGGTGAACTTTTGTATTGGGAAAGTCATGCCCGATGAACTTTTGTACTGGAAAAGTCATGCCCGGTGAACTTTTGTATTGGGAAAGTCATGCCCGGTGAACTTTTGTATTGGGAAAGTCATGCCCGGTGAACTTTTGTATTGGGAAAGTCATGCCCGGTGAACTTTTGTATTGGGGAAGTCATGCCCGGTGAACTTTTGTATTGGGAAAGTCATGCCCGGTGAACTTTTGTATTGGGAAAGTCATGCCCGGTCAACTTTTGTATTGGGAAAGTCATGCCCGGTGAACTTTTGTACTGGGAAAGTCATGCCCGGTGAACTTTTGTATTGGGAAAGTCATGCCCGGTGAACTTTTGTATTGGGAAAGTCATGCCCGGTGATCTTTTATACTGGGAAAGTCATGCCCGGTGAACTTTTGTATTGGGAAAGTCATGCCCGGTCAACTTTTGTATTGGGAAAGTCATGCCCGGTGATCTTTTGTACTGGGAAAGTCATGCCCGGTGATCTTTTATACTGGGAAAGTCATGCCCGGTGAACTTTTGTACTGGGAAAGTCATGCCCGGTGAACTTTTGTATTGGGAAAGTCATGCCCGGTGAACTTTTGTATTGGGAAAGTCATGCCCGGTGAACTTTTGTATTGGGAAGGTCATGCCCGGTCAACTTTTGTATTGGGAAAGTCATGCCCGGTGAACTTTTGTATTGGGAAAGTCATGCCCGGTGAACTTTTGTATTGGGAAAGTCATGCCCGGTGATCTTTTGTACTGGGAAAGTCATGCCCGGTGAACTTTTGTATTGGGAAAGTCATGCCCGGTCAACTTTTGTATTGGGAAAGTCATGCCCGGTGATCTTTTGTACTGGGAAAGTCATGCCCGGTGAACTTTTGTATTGGGAAAGTCATGCCCGGTCAACTTTTGTATGGGAAAAGTCATGCCCGGTGAACTTTTGTATTGGGAAAGTCATGCCCGGTCAACTTTTGTATTAGGAAAGTCATGCCCGGTGAACTTTTGTATGGGAAAAGTCATCTCCGGTGAACTTTTGTATTAGGAAAGTCATGCCCGGTAAACTTTTGTATTGGGAAAGTCATGCCCGGTGAACTTTTGTACTGGGAAAGTCATGCCCGGTCAACTTTTGTATTGGTAAAGTCATGCCCGGTGATCTTTTGTACTGGGAAAGTCATGCCCGGTGAACTTTTGTATTGGGAAAGTCATGCCCGGTGAAATTTTGTATGGGAAAAGTCATGCCCGGTGAACTTTTGTATTGGGAAAGTCATGCCCGGTCAACTTTTGTATTGGGAAAGTCATGCCCGGTGATCTTTTGTACTGGGAAAGTCATGCCCGGTGAACTTTTGTATTGGGAAAGTCATGCCCGGTCAACTTTTGTATTGGGAAAGTCATGCCCGGTGAACTTTTGTATTGGGAAAGTCATGCCCGGTGATCTTTTGTACTGGGAAAGTCATGCCCGGTGAACTTTTGTATGGGAAAAGTCATGCCCGGTGATCTTTTGTACTGGGAAAGTCATGCCTGGTCAACTTTTGTATGGGAAAAGTCATGCCCGGTGAACTTTTGTATTGGGAAAGTCATGCCCGGTCAACTTTTGTATTAGGAAAGTCATGCCCGGTGAACTTTTGTACTGGGAAAGTCATGCCCGGTGATCTTTTGTATTGGGAAAGTCATGCCTGGTGAACTTTTGTATCGGGAAAGTCATGCCCGGTCAACTTTTGTATTGGGAAAGTCATGCCCGGTGATCTTTTGTACTGGGAAAGTCATGCCCGGTGAACTTTTGTATTGGGAAAGTCATGCCCGGTGAACTTTTGTATTGAGAAAGTCATGCCCGGTGAACTTTTGTATTGGGAAAGTCATGCCCGGTGAACTTTTGTATTGGGAAAGTCATGCCCGGTGAACTTTTGTATTGGGAAAGTCATGCCCGGTGAACTTTTGTATTGGGAAAGTCATGCCCGGTGAACTTTTGTATTGGGAAAGTCATGCCCGGTGAACTTTTGTATTGGGAAAGTCATGCCCGGTGAACTTTTGTATTGGGAAAGTCATGCCCGGTGAACTTTTGTACTGGGAAAGTCATGCCCGGTCAACTTTTGTATGGGAAAAGTCATGCCCGGTGAACTTTTGTATTGGGAAAGTCATGCCCGGTCAACTTTTGTATTAGGAAAGTCATGCCCGGTGAACTTTTGTACTGGGAAATTCATGCCCGGTGATCTTTTGTATTGGGAAAGTCATGCCCGGTGAACTTTTGTATTGGGAAAGTCATGCCCGGTCAACTTTTGTATTGGGAAAGTCATGCCCGGTGATCTTTTGTACTGGGAAAGTCATGCCCGGTGAACTTTTGTATTGGGAAAGTCATGCCCGGTGAACTTTTGTATTGGGAAAGTCATGCCCGGTGAACTTTTGTATTGGGAAAGTCATGCCCGGTGAACTTTTGTATTGGGAAAGTCATGCCCGGTGAACTTTTGTATTGGGAAAGTCATGCCCGGTGAACTTTTGTATTGGGAAAGTCATGCCCGGTAAACTTTTGTATTGGGAAAGTCATGCCCGGTGAACTTTTGTATTGGGAAAGTCATGCCCGTGAACTTTTGTATTGGGAAAGTCATGCCCGGTGAACTTTTGTATTGGGAAAGTCATGCCCGGTGAACTTTTGTACTGGGAAAGTCATGCCCGGTGAACTTTTGTACTGGGAAAGTCATGCCCGGTCAACTTTTGTATTGGGAAAGTCATGCCCGGTGATCTTTTGTACTGGGAAAGTCATGCCCGGTGAACTTTTGTACTGGGAAAGTCATGCCCGGTGAACTTTTGTGTGGGAAAAGTCATGCCCGCTGAACTTTTGTATTGGGAAAGTCATGCCCGGTGCTCTTTTGTACTGGGAAAGTCATGCCCGGTCAACTTTTGTACTGGGAAAGTCATGCCCGGTGAACTTTTGTATTGGGAAAGTCATGCCCGGTGAACTTTTGTATTGGGAAAGTCATGCCCGGTCAACTTTCGTATTGGGAAAGTCATGCCCGGTGATCTTTTGTACTGGGAAAGTCATGCCCGGTGAACTTTTGTATGGGAAAAGTCATGCCCGGTCAACTTTTGTATTGGGAAAGTCATGCCCGGTCAACTTTTGTATTGGGAAAGTCATGCCCGGTGAACTTTTGTATGGGAAAAGTCATGCCCGGTGAACTTTTGTATTGGGAAAGTCATGCCCGGTGATCTTTTGTATTGGGAAAGTCATGCCCGGTGAACTTTTGTATTGGGAAAGTCATGCCCGGTGAACTTTTGTATGGGAAAAGTCATGCCCGGTGAATTTTTGTATTGGGAAAGTCATGCCCGGTGAACTTTTGTATTGGGAAAGTCATGCCCGGTGAACTTTTGTATTGGGAAAGTCATGCCCGGTGAACTTTTGTATTGGGAAAGTCATGCCCGGTGAACTTTTGTATTGGGAAAGTTATGCCCGGTGATCTTTTGTAATGGGAAAGTCATGCCCGGTGAACTTTTGTATGGGAAAAGTCATGCCCGGTGAACTTTTGTATTGGGAAAGTCATGCCCGGGGAACTTTTGTATTGGGAAAGTCATGCCCGGTGAACTTTTGTACTGGGAAAGTCATGCCCGGTGAACTTTTGTATTGGGAAAGTCATGCCCGGTGAACTTTTGTATTGGGAAAGTCATGCCCGGTCAACTTTTGTATTGGGAAAGTCATGCCCGGTGATCTTTTGTACTGGGAAAGTCATGCCCGGTGAACTTTTGTATTGGGAAAGTCATGCCCGGTGAACTTTTGTATTGGGAAAGTCATGCCCGGTGAACTTTTGTACTGGGAAAGTCATGCCCGGTGAACTTTTGTACTGGGAAAGTCATGCCCGGTCAACTTTTGTACTGGGAAAGTCATGCCCGGTGAACTTTTGTACTGGGATAGTCATGCCCGGTGAACTTTTGTACTGGGAAAGTCATGCCCGGTCAACTTTTGTACTGGGAAAGTCATGCCCGGTGAACTTTTGTACTGGGAAAGTCATGCCCGGTGAACTTTTGTATGGGAAAAGTCATGCCCGGTGAACTTTTGTATTGGGAAAGTCATGCCCGGTCAACTTTTGTACTGGGAAAGTCATGCCCGGTGAACTTTTGTAATGGGAAAGTCATGCCCGGTGAACTTTTGTATGGGAAAAGTCATGCCCGGTGAACTTTTGTATTGGGAAAGTCATGCCCGGTGAACTTTTGTATTGGGAAAGTCATGCCCGGTGAACTTTTGTACTGGGAAAGTCATGCCCGGTGAACTTTTGTACTGGGAAAGTCATGCCCGGTGAACTTTTGTATTGGGAAAGTCATGCCCGGTGAACTTTTGTATTGGGAAAGTCATGCCCGGTCAACTTTTGTATTGGGAAAGTCATGCCCGGTGATCTTTTGTACTGGGAAAGTCATGCCCGGTGAACTTTTGTATTGGGAAAGTCATGCCCGGTGAACTTTTGTATTGGGAAAGTCATGCCCGGTGAACTTTTGTACTGGGAAAGTCATGCCCGGTGAACTTTTGTACTGGGAAAGTCATGCCCGGTCAACTTTTGTACTGGGAAAGTCATGCCCGGTGAACTTTTGTACTGGGAAAGTCATGCCCGGTCAACTTTTGTATTGGTAAAGTCATGCCCGGTGATCTTTTGTACTGGGAAAGTCATGCCCGGTGAACTTTTGTACTGGGAAAGTCATGCCCGGTGAACTTTTGTATTGGGAAAGTCATGCCCGGTGAACTTTTGTATTGGGAAAGTCATGCCCGGTGAACTTTTGTATTGGGAAAGTCATGCCCGGTGAACTTTTGTATTGGGAAAGTCATGCCCGGTGAACTTTTGTACTGGGAAAGTCATGCCCGGTGAACTTTTGTATTGGGAAAGTCATGCCCGGTGAACTTTTGTATTGGGAAAGTCATGCCCGGTCAACTTTTGTATGGGAAAAGTCATGCCCGGTGAACTTTTGTATGGGAAAAGTCATGCCCGGTGAACTTTTGTATTGGGAAAGTCATGCCCGGTGATCTTTTGTATTGGGAAAGTCATGCCCGGTCAACTTTTGTATGGGAAAAGTCATGTCCGGTGAACTTTTGTATTGGGAAAGTCATGCCCGGTCAACTTTTGTATTAGGAAAGTCATGCCCGGTGAACTTTTGTATGGGAAAAGTCATTTCCGGTGAACTTTTGTATTAGGAAAGTCATGCCCGGTCAACTTTTGTATTGTGAAAGTCATGCCCGGTGAACTTTTGTATTGGGAAAGTCATGCCCGGTCAACTTTTGTATGGGAAAAGCCATGCCCGGTGAACTTTTGTATTGGGAAAGTCATGCCCGGTGAACTTTTGTATTGGGAAAGTCATGCCCGGTCAACTTTTGTATTGGGAAAGTCATGCCCGGTGAACTTTTGTACTGGGAAAGTCATGTCCGGTGAACTTTTGTATGGGAAAAGTCATGCCCGGTGAACTTTTGTATTGGGAAAGTCATGCCCGGTCAACTTTTGTATTGGGAAAGTCATGCCCGGTGAACTTTTGTATGGGAAAAGTCATGCCCGGTGATCTTTTGTAATGGGAAAGTCATGCCCGGTGAACTTTTGTATGGGAAAAGTCATGCCCGGTGAACTTTTGTATTGGGAAAGTCATGCCCGGTGAACTTTTGTATTGGGAAAGTCATGCCCGGTGAACTTTTGTACTGGGAAAGTCATGCCCGGTGAACTTTTGTATTGGGAAAGTCATGCCCGGTGAACTTTTGTATTGGGAAAGTCATGCCCGGTCAACTTTTGTATTGGGAAAGTCATGCCCGGTGATCTTTTGTACTGGGAAAGTCATGCCCGGTGAACTTTTGTATTGGGAAAGTCATGCCCGGTGAACTTTTGTATTGGGAAAGTCATGCCCGGTGAACTTTTGTACTGGGAAAGTCATGCCCGGTGAACTTTTGTACTGGGAAAGTCATGCCCGGTCAACTTTTGTACTGGGAAAGTCATGCCCGGTGAACTTTTGTACTGGGAAAGTCATGCCCGGTGAACTTTTGTATGGGAAAAGTCATCACCGGTGAACTTTTGTATTAGGAAAGTCATGCCCGGTCAACTTTTGTATTGTGAAAGTCATGCCCGGTGATCTTTTGTACTGGGAAAGTCATGCCCGGTGAACTTTTGTATTGGGAAAGTCATGCCCGGTCAACTTTTGTATTGGGAAAGTCATGCCCGGTCAACTTTTGTATTGGGAAAGTCATGCCCGGTGAACTTTTGTATGGGAAAAGTCATGCCCGGTCAACTTTTGTATTGGGAAAGTCATGCCCGGTGATCTTTTGTACTGGGAAAGTCATGCCCGGTGAACTTTTGTATTGGGAAAGTCATGCCCGGTCAACTTTTGTATTGGGAAAGTCATGCCCGGTCAACTTTTGTATTGGGAAAGTCATGCCCGGTGAACTTTTGTATTGGGAAAGTCATGCCCGGTGATCTTTTGTACTGGGAAAGTCATGCCCGGTGAACTTTTGTATGGGAAAAGTCATGCCCGGTGATCTTTTGTACTGGGAAAGTCATGCCCGGTCAACTTTTGTATTGGGAAAGTCATGCCCGGTGAACTTTTGTATTGGGAAAGTCATGCCCGGTGAACTTTTGTATTGGGAAAGTCATGCCCGGTCAACTTTTGTATTGGGAAAGTCATGCCCGGTCAACTTTTGTATTGGGAAAGTCATGCCCGGTGATCTTTTGTACTGGGAAAGTCATGCCCGGTGAACTTTTGTATTGGGAAAGTCATGCCCGGTGAACTTTTGTATTGGGAAAGTCATGCCCGGTGAACTTTTGTACTGGGAATGTCATGCCCGGTGAACTTTTGTATTGGGAAAGTCATGCCCGGTGAACTTTTGTATTGGGAAAGTCATGCCCGGTGAACTTTTGTACTGGGAAAGTCATGCCCGGTGAACTTTTGTATTGGGAAAGTCATGCCCGGTGAACTTTTGTATTGGGAAAGTCATGCCCGGTGAACTTTTGTATTGGGAAAGTCATGCCCGGTCAACTTTTGTATTGGGAAAGTCATGCCCGGTGAACTTTTGTATTGGGAAAGTCATGCCCGGTGATCTTTTGTATTGGGAAAGTCATGCCCGGTCAACTTTTGTATTGGGAAAGTCATGCCCGGTGAACTTTTGTATTGGGAAAGTCATGCCCGGTGATCTTTTGTACTGGGAAAGTCATGCCCGGTGAACTTTTGTATTGGGAAAGTCATGCCCGGTGAACTTTTGTATTGGGAAAGTCATTCCCGGTGAACTTTTGTACTGGGAAAGTCATGCCCGGTGAACTTTTGTATTGGGAAAGTCATGCCCGGTGAACTTTTGTATTGGGAAAGTCATGGGTATGATAAACACTAGGATAACTGATTGGATAAACCGATTTAAAGTACTTAATGAATACCAAGCAGGATTTAGAAGTGGATATTCAACTGTCGACAATGTGTTTAACATATCAGCGATTGTAAATATAAAGTTTGAAGAAAAAAAGAAGGTATACGCATTTTTTGTAGACTTCAGAGCGGCGTTTGATACAATTCCTAGGCAATACCTTATATACAAATTGCATGAACTGGGATTATCAACAAAATTGGTGAGGTTTATAGAAAATGTATATATGAACAACAAGTCGGCGGTTTGGACAGGCAAAGAATTATCGGAATATTTTGAATCAACATACGGTGTTAAGCAAGGATGCCTATTGTCACCGGTATTATTTGCATTATATCTAAACGATATGCATGATTTTCTAGGAGGAGGTATTTATATAGACGATATTAACATACGATTACTCATGTACGCAGACGATATCGTTTTGCTAGCGGATGATGCCAAGACTCTACAGATGATGATTAATAATCTGTCGAAATATTGTGATATGTGTGGTATGGAAGTGAACCAGAACAAGTCGGAAATCATGGTATTTAGGAAGGGCGGCAAACTCGCGGATAATGAAAAGTGGTTATATAAAGGAGAATGTCTCCGGATAGTAAATGAATATAAATATCTCGGAATAACACTAACCCCTAGGCTCTCCTTCGCGAAGCACATTGAATACAAAAACAATGCATCAAAAACATGTTTAAATATAACCTGGAAACAATTCATTGGAAAACCAAATATATCTATATACGCAAAATGGAAAATGTTTCTTTCAACCTGCAGGTCAATCCAAAGCTACGGTGCTCAATTATGGGGTCATGCTTACTTCGGGGAAGTGGACAAACTTTATAGATATTTCCTTAAAAAAATTCTGAAACTACCAGATCATATACCCAACTATGTCCTAGCCCTCGAAACAGGGTATGAGGAAGGGTTCTTTTATACATACAATCTACACTTGAAGTACATATCCAAATGCTTATTCGATATGCAAAGTCATCGATTGCCACATAGACTCATGTTAAAAATATTAGGGAGAAATATAGCCTGGTATAAACATTTGAAAACAACACTCGCAGAAAATGATATATCTACTGAGAATGTATGCGAAAGCAAGAGCATTTGGTTCTCAACATGTTGTCAGCTGTTCGAAAACATCAAGCAAAAAACCGTACACAATTACATAATCAATGCACAAAACTCCGCTTTCAGAATTTATAAAAGACTGAAGTACGATATTGGTCTTACATATTGTTGTAAAGATTACAATCAAAACCAAATATCTCTCATCATGCGCGCAAGAGGTGATTTACTATGTCTAAATGGCTCCACCTATCGAACAAACAGCCTACAAATTTGTTCATTATGTAACCTGCGAGAAATTGAAACAATCACACACTTTCTTGGTCGTTGTCCTATTTTTAATAACTTAAGAATACGATATTTTCAAAAAGCACAGCTAAATGACAGAGGTTATTTTTCAATTGAACGGTGGTGAAGATATTGCCTGGTTGCGTCTGTACAATTATTTGAGAGAAGCTTTGAATTACAGAACATTCTTAATAAATGAATTTAATTACTATTGGAATATAAAACTCAAACTTCCAGCGGACGATTCATAAGAATCATGCTGTAAACCATCTTATTTTTTCAGAAACTAATTATATTCTTTAGCGTAAGAAATACTGTTGTAACGTTTATGAAAAATAAAGATACATACATACAAGTCATGCCCGGTGAACTTTTGTATTGGGAAAGTCATGCCCGGTGAACTTTTGTATTGGGAAAGTCATGCCCGGTGAACTTTTGTATTGGGAAAGTCATGCCCGGTGAACTTTTGTATTATGAAAGTCATGCCCGGTCAACTTTTGTATTGGGAAAGTCATGCCCGGTGAACTTTTGTATTGGGAAAGTCATGCCCGGTCAACTTTTGTATTGGGAAAGTCATGCCCGGTGAACTTTTGTATTGGGAAAGTCATGCCCGGTCAACTTTTGTATTGGGAAAGTCATGCCCGGTCAACTTTTGTATTGGGAAAGTCATGCCCGGTGAACTTTTGTATTGGGAAAGTCATGCCCGGTGAACTTTTGTATTGGGAAAGTCATGCCCGGTGATCTTTTGTACTGGGAAAGTCATGCCCGGTGAACTTTTGTATTGGGAAAGTCATGCCCGGTGAACTTTTGTATTGGGAAAGTCATGCCCGGTGAACTTTTGTATTGGGAAAGTCATGCCCGGTCAACTTTTGTATTGGGAAAGTCATGCCCGGTGAACTTTTGTATTGGGAAAGTCATGCCCGGTGAACTTTTGTATTGGGAAAGTCATGCCCGGTGATCTTTTGTACTGGGAAAGTCATGCCCGGTGAACTTTTGTATTGGGAAAGTCATGCCCGGTCAACTTTTGTATTGGGAAAGTCATGCCCGGTGATCTTTTGTACTGGGAAAGTCATGCCCGGTGAACTTTTGTATGGGAAAAGTCATGCCCGGTGAACTTTTGTATTGGGAAAGTCATGCCCGGTGAACTTTTGTATTGGGAAAGTCATGCCCGGTGATCTTTTGTACTGGGAAAGTCATGCCCGGTGAACTTTTGTATTGGGAAAGTCATGCCCGGTCAACTTTTGTATTGGGAAAGTCATGCCCGGTGATCTTTTGTACTGGGAAAGTCATGCCCGGTGAACTTTTGTATTGGGAAAGTCATGCCCGGTGAACTTTTGTATGGGAAAAGTCATGCCCGGTGAACTTTTGTATTGGGAAAGTCATGCCCGGTGAACTTTTGTATTGGGAAAGTCATGCCCGGTCAACTTTTGTATTGGGAAAGTCATGCCCGGTCAACTTTTGTATTGGGAAAGTCATGCCCGGTCAACTTTTGTATTGGGAAAGTCATGCCCGGTGAACTTTTGTATTGGGAAAGTCATGCCCGGTGATCTTTTGTACTGGGAAAGTCATGCCCGGTGAACTTTTGTATTGGGAAAGTCATGCCCGGTGAACTTTTGTATTGGGAAAGTCATGCCCGGTGAACTTTTGTACTGGGAAAGTCATGCCCGGTGAACTTTTGTACTGGGAAAGTCATGCCCGGTCAACTTTTGTATTGGGAAAGTCATGCCCGGTGATCTTTTGTACTGGGAAAGTCATGCCCGGTGAACTTTTGTACTGGGAAAGTCATGCCCGGTGAACTTTTGTATTGGGAAAGTCATGCCCGGTGAACTTTTGTATTGGGAAAGTCATGCCCGGTGAACTTTTGTATTGGGAAAGTCATGCCCGGTGAACTTTTGTATTGGGAAAGTCATGCCCGGTGAACTTTTGTATTGGGAAAGTCATGCCCGGTGAACTTTTGTATTGGGAAAGTCACCGGGCAACTTTTGTATTGGGAAAGTCATGCCCGGTGAACTTTTGTACTGGGAAAGTCATGCCCGGTGAACTTTTGTATTGGGAAAGTCATGCCCGGTGAACTTTTGTATTGGGAAAGTCATGCCCGGTGAACTTTTGTCTTGGGAAAGACATGCCCGGTGAACTTTTGTATTGGGAAAGTCATGCCCGGTGAACTTTTGTATTGGGAAAGTCATGCCCGGTGAACTTTTGTATTGGGAAAGTCATGCCCGGTCAACTTTTGTATTGGGAAAGTCATGCCCGGTGAACTTTTGTATTGGGAAAGTCATGCCCGGTCAACTTTTGCATTGGGAAAGTCATGCCCGGTGAACTTTTGTATTGGGAAAGTCATGCCCGGTGAACTTTTGTATTGGGAAAGTCATGCCCGGTGAACTTTTGTATTGGGAAAGTCATGCCCGGTGAACTTTTGTATTGGGAAAGTCATGCCCGGTGAACTTTTGTATTGGGAAAGTCATGCCCGGTGAACTTTTGTATTGGGAAAGTCATGCCCGGTCAACTTTCGTATTGGGAAAGTCATGCCCGGTGATCTTTTGTACTGGGAAAGTCATGCCCGGTGAACTTTTGTATTGGGAAAGTCATGCCCGGTGAACTTTTGTATGGGAAAAGTCATGCCCGGTGAACTTTTGTATTGGGAAAGTCATGCCCGGTCAACTTTTGTATTGGGAAAGTCATGCCCGGTAAACTTTTGTATTGGGAAAGTCATGCCCGGTGATCTTTTGTACTGGGAAAGTCATGCCCGGTGAACTTTTGTACTGGGAAAGTCATGCCCGGTGAACTTTTGTATTGGGAAAGTCATGCCCGGTGATCTTTTGTATTGGGAAAGTCATGCCCGGTCAACTTTTGTATGGGAAAAGTCATGCCCGGTGAACTTTTGTATTGGGAAAGTCATGCCCGGTCAACTTTTGTATTAGGAAAGTCATGCCCGGTGAACTTTTGTATGGGAAAAGGCATCTCCGGTGAACTTTTGTATTAGGAAAGTCATGCCCGGTCAACTTTTGTATTGTGAAAGTCATGCCCGGTGAACTTTTGTATTGGGAAAGTCATGCCCGGTCAACTTTTGTATGGGAAAAGCCATGCCCGGTGAACTTTTGTATTGGGAAAGTCATGCCCGGTGAACTTTTGTATTGGGAAAGTCATGCCCGGTCAACTTTTGTATTGGGAAAGTCATGCCCGGTGAACGTTTGTATGGGAAAAGTCATGCCCGGTGAACTTTTGTATTGGGAAAGTCATGCCCGGTCAACTTTTGTATTGGGAAAGTCATGCCCGGTCAACTTTTGTATTGGGAAAGTCATGCCCGGTGAACTTTTGTATTGGGAAAGTCATGCCCGGTGAACTTTTGTTTTGGGAAAGTCATGCCCGGTGATCTTTTGTACTGGGAAAGTCGTGCCCGGTGAACTTTTGTATTGGGAAAGTCATGCCCGGTCAACTTTTGTATTGGAAAAGTCATGCCCGGTCAACTTTTGTATTGGGAAAGTCATGCCCGGTGATCTTTTGTACTGGGAAAGTCATGCCCGGTGAACTTTTGTATGGGAAAAGTCATGCCCGGTCAACTTTTGTATTGGGAAAGTCATGCCCGGTGATCTTTTGTACTGGGAAAGTCATGCCCGGTGAACTTTTGTATTGGGAAAGTCATGCCCGGTGAACTTTTGTATTGGGAAAGTCATGCCCGGTGAACTTTTGTATGGGAAAAGTCATGCCCGGTGAACTTTTGTACTGGGAAAGTCATGCCCGGTGAACTTTTGTATGGGAAAAGTCATGCCCGGTCAACTTTTGTATTGGGAAAGTCATGCCCGGTGATCTTTTGTACTGGGAAAGTCATGCCCGGTGAACTTTTGTATGGGAAAAGTCATGCCCGGTGAACTTCTGTATTGGGAAAGTCATGCCCGGTCAACTTTTGTATTGGGAAAGTCATGCCCGGTCAACTTTTGTATTGGGAAAGTCATGCCCGGTGAACTTTTGTATTGGGAAAGTCATGCCCGGTGATCTTTTGTATGGGAAAAGTCATGCCGGTGATCTTTTGTACTGGGAAAGTCATGCCCGGTCAACTTTTGTATTGGGAAAGTCATGCCCGGTGAACTTTTGTACTGGGAAAGTCATGCCCGGGTGAACTTTTGTATGGGAAAAGTCATGCCCGGTGATCTTTTGTACTGGGAAAGTCATGCCCGGTCAACTTTTGTATTGGGAAAGTCATGCCCGGTGAACTTTTGTACTGGGAAAGTCATGCCCGGTGAACTTTTGTATTGGGAAAGTCATGTCCGGTGAACTTTTGTATTGGGAAAGTCATGCCCGGTCAACTTTTGTATTGGGAAAGTCATGCCCGGTCAACTTTTGTATTGGGAAAGTCATGCCCGGGGATCTTTTGTACTGGGAAAGTCATGCCCGGTGAACTTTTGTATTGGGAAAGTCATGCCCGGTGAACTTTTGTATTGGGAAAGTCATGCCCGGTGAACTTTTGTACTGGGAAAGTCATGCCCGGTGAACTTTTGTATTGGGAAAGTCATGCCCGGTGAACTTTTGTATTGGGAAAGTCATGCCCGGTGAACTTTTGTACTGGGAAAGTCATGCCCGGTGAACTTTTGTATTGGGAAAGTCATGCCCGGTGAACTTTTGTATTGGGAAAGTCATGCCCGGTGAACTTTTGTATTGGGAAAGTCATGCCCGGTCAACTTTTGTATTGGGAAAGTCATGCCCGGTGAACTTTTGTATTGGGAAAGTCATGCCCGGTGATCTTTTGTATTGGGAAAGTCATGCCCGGTCAACTTTTGTATTGGGAAAGTCATGCCCGGTGAACTTTTGTATTGGGAAAGTCATGCCCGGTGATCTTTTGTACTGGGAAAGTCATGCCCGGTGAACTTTTGTATTGGGAAAGTCATGCCCGGTGAACTTTTGTATTGGGAAAGTCATGCCCGGTGAACTTTTGTACTGGGAAAGTCATGCCCGGTGAACTTTTGTATTGGGAAAGTCATGCCCGGTGAACTTTTGTATTGGGAAAGTCATGCCCGGTGAACTTTTGTATTGGGAAAGTCATGCCCGGTGAACTTTTGTATTGGGAAAGTCATGCCCGGTGAACTTTTGTATTGGGAAAGTCATGCCCGGTGAACTTTTGTATTGGGAAAGTCATGCCCGGTGAACTTTTGTATTGGGAAAGTCATGCCCGGTGAACTTTTGTATTGGGAAAGTCATGCCCGGTCAACTTTTGTATTGGGAAAGTCATGCCCGGTGAACTTTTGTATTGGGAAAGTCATGCCCGGTCAACTTTTGTATTGGGAAAGTCATGCCCGGTCAACTTTTGTATTGGGAAAGTCATGCCCGGTGAACTTTTGTATTGGGAAAGTCATGCCCGGTGAACTTTTGTATTGGGAAAGTCATGCCCGGTGATCTTTTGTACTGGGAAAGTCATGCCCGGTGAACTTTTGTATTGGGAAAGTCATGCCCGGTGAACTTTTGTATTGGGAAAGTCATGCCCGGTGAACTTTTGTATTGGGAAAGTCATGCCCGGTCAACTTTTGTATTGGGAAAGTCATGCCCGGTGAACTTTTGTATTGGGAAAGTCATGCCCGGTGAACTTTTGTATTGGGAAAGTCATGCCCGGTGATCTTTTGTACTGGGAAAGTCATGCCCGGTGAACTTTTGTATGGGAAAAGTCATTCCCGGTGAACTTTTGTATTGGGAAAGTCATGCCCGGTGAACTTTTGTATTGGGAAAGTCATGCCCGGTGATCTTTTGTACTTTGAAAGTCATGCCCGGTGAACTTTTGTATTGGGAAAGTCATGCCCGGTCAACTTTTGTATTGGGAAAGTCATGCCCGGTGATCTTTTGTACTGGGAAAGTCATGCCCGGTGAACTTTTGTATTGGGAAAGTCATGCCCGGTGAACTTTTGTATGGGAAAAGTCATGCCCGGTGAACTTTTGTATTGGGAAAGTCATGCCCGGTGAACTTTTGTATTAGGAAAGTCATGCCCGGTCAACTTTTGTATTGGGAAAGTCATGCCCGGTGAACTTTTGTATTGGGAAAGTCATGCCCGGTGAACTTTTGTATTGGGAAAGTCATGCCCGGTGAACTTTTGTATTGGGAAAGTCATGCCCGGTGATCTTTTGTACTGGGAAAGTCATGCCCGGTCAACTTTTGTATTGGGAAAGTCATGCCCGGTGAACTTTTGTATGGGAAAAGTCATGCCCGGTCAACTTTTGTATTGGGAAAGTCATGCCCGGTCAACTTTTGTATTGGGAAAGTCATG
Organism: Musca autumnalis; assembly: GCF_047663935.1. Lineage (NCBI taxonomy): Eukaryota > Metazoa > Arthropoda > Insecta > Diptera > Muscidae > Musca > Musca autumnalis. The sequence continues at coordinate 71,383 of NW_027411757.1, forward strand.
CCCGGTGATCTTTTGTACTGGAAAAGTCATGCCCGGTGAACTTTTGTATTGGGAAAGTCATGCCCGGTGAACTTTTGTATGGGAAAAGTCATGCCCGGTGAATTTTTGTATTGGGAAAGTCATGCCCGGTCAACTTTTGTATTGGGAAAGTCATGCCCGGTCAACTTTTGTATTGGGAAAGTCATGCCCGGTGAACTTTTGTATTGGGAAAGTCATGCCCGGTGAACTTTTGTACTGGAAAAGTCATGCCCGGTGAACTTTTGTATGGGAAAAGTCATGCCCGGTGATCTTTTGTACTGGGAAAGTCATGCCCGGTCAACTTTTATATTGGGAAAGTCATGCCCGGTGAACTTTTGTACTGGGAAAGTCATGCCCGGTGAACTTTTGTATTGGGAAAGTCATGTCCGGTGAACTTTTGTATTGGGAAAGTCATGCCCGGTCAACTTTTGTATTGGGAAAGTCATGCCCGGTCAACTTTTGTATTGGGAAAGTCATGCCCGGGGATCTTTTGTACTGGGAAAGTCATGCCCGGTGAACTTTTGTATTGGGAAAGTCATGCCCGGTGAACTTTTGTATTGGGAAAGTCATGCCCGGCGAACTTTTGTACTGGGAAAGTCATGCCCGGTGAACTTTTGTATTGGGAAAGTCATGCCCGGTGAACTTTTGTATTGGGAAAGTCATGCCCGGTGAACTTTTGTACTGGGAAAGTCATGCCCGGTGAACTTTTGTATTGGGAAAGTCATGCCCGTTGAACTTTTGTATTGGGAAAGTCATGCCCGGTGAACTTTTGTATTGGGAAAGTCATGCCCGGTGAACTTTTGTATTGGGAAAGTCATGCCCGGTGAACTTTTGTATTGGGAAAGTCATGCCCGGTGATCTTTTGTATTGGGAAAGTCATGCCCGGTCAACTTTTGTATTGGGAAAGTCATGCCCGGTGAACTTTTGTATTGGGAAAGTCATGCCCGGTGATCTTTTGTACTGAGAAAGTCATGCCCGGTGAACTTTTGTATTGGGAAAGTCATGCCCGGTGAACTTTTGTATTGGGAAAGTCATGCCCGGTGAACTTTTGTACTGGGAAAGTCATGCCCGGTGAACTTTTGTATTGGGAAAGTCATGCCCGGTGAACTTTTGTATTGGGAAAGTCATGCCCGGTGAACTTTTTTATTGGGAAAGTCATGCCCGGTGAACTTTTGTATTGGGAAAGTCATGCCCGGTGAACTTTTGTATTGGGAAAGTCATGCCCGGTGAACTTTTGTATTGGGAAAGTCATGCCCGGTCAACTTTTGTATTGGGAAAGTCATGCCCGGTGAACTTTTGTATTGGGAAAGTCATGCCCGGTGAACTTTTGTATTGGGAAAGTCATGCCCGGTCAACTTTTGTATTGGGAAAGTCATGCCCGGTCAACTTTTGTATTGGGAAAGTCATGCCCGGTGAACTTTTGTATTGGGAAAGTCATGCCCGGTGAACTTTTGTATTGGGAAAGTCATGCCCGGTGATCTTTTGTACTGGGAAAGTCATGCCCGGTGAACTTTTGTATTGGGAAAGTCATGCCCGGTGAACTTTTGTATTGGGAAAGTCATGCCCGGTGAACTTTTGTATTGGGAAAGTCATGCCCGGTCAACTTTTGTATTGGGAAAGTCATGCCCGGTGATCTTTTGTACTGGGAAAGTCATGCCCGGTGAACTTTTGTATTGGGAAAGTCATGCCCGGTCAACTTTTGTATTGGGAAAGTCATGCCCGGTGATCTTTTGTACTGGGAAAGTCATGCCCGGTGAACTTTTGTATGGGAAAAGTCATTCCCGGTGAACTTTTGTATTGGAAAGTCATGCCCGGTGAACTTTTGTATTGGGAAAGTCATGTCCGGTGATCTTTTGTACTGGGAAAGTCATGCCCGGTGAACTTTTGTATTGGGAAAGTCATGCCCGGTCAACTTTTGTATTGGGAAAGTCATGCCCGGTGATCTTTTGTACTGGGAAAGTCATGCCCGGTGAACTTTTGTATTGGGAAAGTCATGCCCGGTGAACTTTTGTATGGGAAAAGTCATGCCCGGTGAACTTTTGTATTGGGAAAGTCATGCCCGGTGAACTTTTGTATTGGGAAAGTCATGCCCGGTCAACTTTTGTATTGGGAAAGTCATGCCCGGTGAACTTTTGTATTGGGAAAGTCATGCCCGGTGAACTTTTGTATTGGGAAAGTCATGCCCGGTGAACTTTTGTATTGGGAAAGTCATGCCCGGTGATCTTTTGTACTGGGAAAGTCATGCCCGGTGAACTTTTGTATTGGGAAAGTCATGCCCGGTGAACTTTTGTATTGGGAAAGTCATGCCCGGTGAACTTTTGTACTGGGAAAGTCATGCCCGGTGAACTTTTGTACTGGGAAAGTCATGCCCGGTCAACTTTTGTATTGGGAAAGTCATGCCCGGTGATCTTTTGTACTGGGAAAGTCATGCCCGGTGAACTTTTGTACTGGGAAAGTCATGCCCGGTGAACTTTTGTATTGGGAAAGTCATGCCCGGTGAACTTTTGTATTGGGAAAGTCATGTCCGGTGGACTTTTGTATTGGGAAAGTCATGCCCGGTGAACTTTTGTATTGGGAAAGTCATGCCCGGTGAACTTTTGTATTGGGAAAGTCACCGGGCAACTTTTGTATTGGGAAAGTCATGCCCGGTGAACTTTTGTACTGGGAAAGTCATGCCCGGTGAACTTTTGTATTGGGAAAGTCATGCCCGGTGAACTTTTGTATTGGGAAAGTCATGCCCGGTGAACTTTTGTATTGGAAAGTCATGCCCGGTGAACTTTTGTATTGGGAAAGTCATGCCCGGTGAACTTTTGTATTGGGAAAGTCATGCCCGGTCAACTTTTGTATTGGGAAAGTCATGCCCGGTGAACTTTTGTATTGGGAAAGTCATGCCCGGTCAACTTTTGTATTGGGAAAGTCATGCCCGGTGAACTTTTGCATTGGGAAAGTCATGCCCGGTTAACTTTTGCATTGGGAAAGTCATGCCCGGTGAACTTTTGTATTGGGAAAGTCATGCCCGGTGAACTTTTGTATTGGGAAAGTCATGCCCGGTGAACTTTTGTATTGGGAAAGTCATGCCCGGTGAACTTTTGTATTGGGAAAGTCATGCCCGGTGAACTTTTGTATTGGGAAAGTCATGCCCGGTGAACTTTTGTATTGGGAAAGTCATGCCCGGTCAACTTTTGTATTGGGAAAGTCATGCCCGGTGAACTTTTGTACTGGGAAAGTCATGCCCGGTGAACTTTTGTATTGGGAAAGTCATGCCCGGTGAACTTTTGTATGGGAAAAGTCATGCCCGGTGAACTTTTGTATTGGGAAAGTCATGCCCGGTCAACTTTTGTATTGGGAAAGTCATGCCCGGTAAACTTTTGTATTGGGAAAGTCATGCCCGGTGATCTTTTGTACTGGGAAAGTCATGCCCGGTGAACTTTTGTATGGGAAAAGTCATGCCCGGTGATCTTTTGTACTGGGAAAGTCATGCCCGGTCAACTTTTGTATGGGAAAAGTCATGCCCGGTGAACTTTTGTATTGGGAAAGTCATGCCCGGTCAACTTTTGTATTGGGAAAAGTCATGCCCGGTCAACTTTTGTATGGGAAAAGTCATGCCCGGTGAACTTTTGTATTGGGAAAGTCATGCCCGGTGAACTTTTGTATTGGGAAAGTCATGCCCGGGTGAACTTTTGTATTGGGAAAGTCATGCCCGGTCAACTTTTGTATTGGGAAAGTCATGCCCGGTGAACTTTTGTACTGGGAAAGTCATGCCCGGTGAACTTTTGTACTGGGAAAGTCATGCCCGGTCAACTTTTGTATTGGGAAAGTCATGCCCGGTCAACTTTTGTATTGGGAAAGTCATGCCCGGTGAACTTTTGTATTGGGAAAGTCATGCCCGGTCAACTTTTGTATTGGGAAAGTCATGCCCGGTGAACTTTTGTATTGGGAAAGTCATGCCCGGTCAACTTTTGTATTGGGAAAGTCCTGCCCGGTGAACTTTTGTACTGGGAAAGTCATGCCCGGTGAACTTTTGTATTGGGAAAGTCATGCCCGGTGAACTTTTGTATGGGAAAAGTCATGCCCGGTGAACTTTTGTATGGGAAAAGTCATGCCCGGTGAACTTTTGTATTGGGAAAGTCATGCCCGGTCAACTTTTGTATTGGAAAGTCATGCCCGGTGATCTTTTGTACTGGGAAAGTCATGCCCGGTGAACTTTTGTATTGGGAAAGTCATGCCCGGTCAACTTTTGTATTGGAAAAGTCATGCCCGGTGATCTTTTGTACTGATAAAGTCATGCCCGGTCAACTTTTGTATGGGAAAAGTCATGCCCGGTGAACTTTTGTATTGGGAAAGTCATGCCCGGTCAACTTTTGTATTAGGAAAGTCATGCCCGGTGAACTTTTGTACTGGGAAAGTCATGCCCGGTGAACTTTTGTATTGGGAAAGTCATGCCCGGTCAACTTTTGTATTGGGAAAGTCATGCCCGGTGATCTTTTGTACTGGGAAAGTCATGCCCGGTGAACTTTTGTATTGGGAAAGTCATGCCCGGTGATCTTTTGTACTGGGAAAGTCATGCCCGGTGAACTTTCTATTGGGAAAGTCATGCCCGGTGAACTTTTGTATTGGGAAAGTCATGCCCGGTGAACTTTTGTATTGGGAAAGTCATGCCCGGTGAACTTTTGTATTGGAAAAGTCATGCCCGTCAACTTTTGTATTGGGAAAGTCATGCCCGGTGATCTTTTGTACTGGGAAAGTCATGCCCGGTCAACTTTTGTATTGGGAAAATCATGCCCGGTGAACTTTTGTATGGGAAAAGTCATGCCCGGTGAACTTTTGTATTGGGAAAGGCATGCCCGGTGAACTTTTGTATTGGGAAAGTCATGCCCGGTGAACTTTTGTATTGGGAAAGTCATGCCCGGTGAACTTTTGTATTGGGAAAGTCATGCCCGGCGATCTTTTGTACTGGGAAAGTCATGCCCGGTGAACTTTTGTATGGGAAAAGTCGTGCCCGGTGAACTTTTGTATTGGGAAAGTCATGCCCGGTGAACTTTTGTACTGGGAAAGTCATGCCCGGTGAACTTTTGTATTGGGAAAGTCATGCCCGGTGAACTTTGGTGTGGGAAAAGTCATGCCCGGTGAACTTTTGTATGGGAAAAGTCATGCCCGGTGAACTTTTGTACTGGGAAAGTCATGCCCGGTGAACTTTTGTATTGGGAAAGTCATGCCCGGTGAACTTTTGTACTGGGAAAGTCATGCCCGGTGAACTTTTGTTTTGGGAAAGTCATGCCCGGTGTTCTTTGTACTGGGAAAGTCATGCCCGGTGAACTTTTGTATTGGGAAAGTCATGCCCGGTCAACTTTTGTATTGGGAAAGTCATGCCCGGTGATCTTTTGTACTGGGAAAGTCATGCCCGGTGAACTTTTGTATTAAGAAAGTCATGCCCGGTGAACTTTTGTATGGGAAAAGTCATGCCCGGTGAACTTTTGTATTGGGAAAGTCATGCCCGGTCAACTTTTGTATTGGGAAAGTCATGCCCGGTGATCTTTTGTACTGGGGAAAGTCATGCCCGGTCAACTTTTGTATTGGGAAAGTCATGCCCGGTCAACTTTTGTATTGGGAAAGTCATGCCCGGTCAACTTTTGTATTGGGAAAGTCATGCCCGGTGATCTTTTGTACTGGGAAAGTCATGCCCGGTGAACTTTTGTATGGGAAAAGTCATGCCCGGTGATCTTTTGTACTGGGAAAGTCATTCCCGGTCAACTTTTGTACTGGGAAAGTCATGCCCGGTGAACTTTTGTATTGGAAAGTCATGCCCGGTGAACTTTTGTATTGGGAAAGTCATGCCCGGTGAACTTTTGTATTGGGAAAGTCATGCCCGGTGAACTTTTGTATTGGGAAAGTCATGCCCGGTGAACTTTTGTATTGGGAAAGTCATGCCCGGTGAACTTTTGTACTGGGAAAGTCATGCCCGGTGAACTTTTGTATTGGGAAAGTCATGCCCGGTGAACTTTTGTATTGGGAAAGTCATCCCCGGTGAACTTTTGTACTGGGAAAGTCATGCCCGGTGAACTTTTGTATTGGGAAAGTCATGCCCGGTCAACTTTTGTATTGGGAAAGTCATGCCCGGTGAACTTTTGTATTGGGAAAGTCATGCCCGGTGAACTTTTGTATTGGGAAAGTCATGCCCGGTGAACTTTTGTATTAGGAAAGTCATGCCCGGTGATCTTTTGTACTGGGAAAGTCATGCCCGGTCAACTTTTGTATTGGGAAAGTCATGCCCGGTGATCTTTTGTACTGGGAAAGTCATGCCCGGTGAACTTTTGTATTGGGAAAGTCATGCCCGGTCAACTTTTGTATTGGGAAAGTCATGCCCGGTCAACTTTTGTATTGGGAAAGTCATGCCCGGTGATCTTTTGTACTGGGAAAGTCATGCCCGGTGAACTTTTGTATGGGAAAGTCATGCCCGGTGAACTTTTGTACTGGGAAAGTCATGCCCGGTGAACTTTTGTATTGGGAAAGTCATGCCCGGTGAACTTTTGTATTGGGAAAGTCATGCCCGGTCAACTTTTGTATTGGGAAAGTCATGCCCGGTGATCTTTTGTACTGGGAAAGTCATGCCCGGTGAACTTTTGTATGGGAAAAGTCATGCCCGGTGAACTTTTGTATTGGGAAAGTCATGCCCGGTGATCTTTTGTATTGGGAAAGTCATGCCCGGTCAACTTTTGTATGGGAAAAGTCATGCCCGGTGAACTTTTGTATTGGGAAAGTCATGCCCGGTCAACTTTTGTATGGGAAAAGCCATGCCCGGTGAACTTTTGTATTGGGAAAGTCATGCCGGTGAACTTTTGTATGGGAAAAGTCATGCCCGGTGAACTTTTGTATTGGGAAAGTCATACCCGGTGAACTTTTGTATTGGGAAAGTCATGCCCGGTGAACTTTTGTGTTGGGAAAGCCATGCCCGGTCAACTTTTGTATGGGAAAATCATGCCCGGTGAGCGTTTGTATTGGGAAAGTCATGCCCGGTGAACTTTTGTGTTGGGAAAGCCATGCCCGGTCAACTTTTGTATGGGAAAATCATGCCCGGTGAACTTTTGTATTGGGAAAGTCATGCCCGGTGAACTTTTGCATGGGAAAAGTCATGCCCGGTGAACTTTTGTATTGGGAAAGTCATGCCCGGTGAACTTTTGTGTTGGGAAAGCCATGCCCGGTCAACTTTTGTATGGGAAAATCATGCCCGGTGAACTTTTGTATTGGGAAAGTCATGCCCGGTGAACTTTTGTATGGGAAAAGTCATGCCCGGTGAACTTTTGTATTGGGAAAGTCATGCCCGGTGAACTTTTGTATTGGGAAAGTCATGCCCGGTGAACTTTTGTATGGGAAAGTCATGCCCGGTGAACTTTTGTATTGGGAAAGTCATGCCCGGTCAACTTTTGTATTGGGAAAGTCATGCCCGGTCAACTTTTGTATGGGAAAAGTCATGCCCGGTGAACTTTTGTATGGGAAAAGTCATGCCCGGTGAACTTTTGTATTGGGAAAGTCATGCCCGGTGAACTTTTGTATTGGGAAAGTCATGCCCGGTGAACTTTTGTATTGGGAAAGTCATGCCCGGTGAACTTTTGTATTGGGAAAGTCATGCCCGGTGAACTTTTGTATTGGGAAAGTCATGCCGGTGAACTTTTGTATTGGGAAAGTCATGCCCGGTGAACTTTTGTACTGGAAAGTCATGCCCGGTGAACTTTTGTACTGTGAAAGTCATGCCCGGTCAACTTTTGTATTGGGAAAGTCATGCCCGGTGATCTTTGGTACTGGGAAAGTCATGCCCGGTCAACTTTTGTATTATGAAAGTCATGCCCGGTCAACTTTTGTATTATGAAAGTCATGCCCGGTGAACTTTTGTATTGGGAAAGTCATGCCCGGTGAACTTTTGTATTGGGAAAGTCATGCCCGGTGAACTTTTGTATTGGGAAAGTCATGCCCGGTGATCTTTTGTACTGGGAAAGTCATGATCGGTGAACTTTTGTATTGGGAAAGTCATGCCCGGTGAACTTTTGTATTGGGAAAGTCATGCCCGGTGATCTTTTGTACTGGGAAAGTCATGCCCGTTGAACTTTTGTATTGGGAAAGTCATGCCCGGTGAACTTTTGTATTGGGAAAGACATGCCCGGTGAACTTTTGTATTGGGAAAGTCATGCCCGGTGATTTTTTGTACTGGGAAAGTCATGCCCGGTGAACTTTTGTATTGGGAAAGTCATGCCCGGTGAACTTTTGTATTGGGAAAGTCATGCCCGGTGATCTTTTGTATTGGGAAAGACATGCCCGGTGAACTTTTGTATTGGGAAAGTCATGCCCGGTGATTTTTTGTACTGGGAAAGTCATGCCCGGTGATTTTTTGTACTGGGAAAGTCATGCCCGGTGAACTTTTGTATTGGGAAAGTCATGCCCGGTGATCTTTTGTACTGGGAAAGTCATGCCCGGTGAACTTTTGTATTGGGAAAGTCATGCCCGGTGAACTTTTGTATTGGGAAAGTCATGCCCTGTGAACTTTTGTATTGGGAAAGTCATGCCCTGTGAACCTTTGTATTGGGAAAGTCATGCCCGGTCAACTTTTGTATTGGGAAAGTCATGCCCGGTGAACTTTTGTATTGGGAAAGTCATGCCCGGTGAACTTTTGTATTGGGAAAGTCATGCCCGGTGATCTTTTGTACTGGGAAAGTCATGCCCCGTGAACTTTTGTACTGGGAAAGTCATGCCCGGTGAACTTTTGTATTGTTAAAGTCATGCCCGGTGAACTTTTGTATTGGGAAAGTCATGCCCGGTGAACTTATGTATTGGGAAAGTCATGCCCGGTGAACTTTTGTATTGGAAAAGTCATGCCCTGTGAACTTTTGTATTGGGAAAGTCATGCCCGGTCAACTTTTGTATTGGGAAAGTCATGCCCGGTGATCTTTTGTACTGGGAAAGTCATGCCCGGTGAACTTTTGTATTGGGAAAGTCATGCCCGGTGAACTTTTGTATTGGGAAAGTCATGCCCGGTGATTTTTTGTACTGGGAAAGTCATGCCCGGTGAACTTTTGTATGGGAAAAGTCATGCCCGGTGAACTTTTGTATGGGAAAAGTCATGCCCGGTGAACTTTTGTATTGGGAAAGTCATGCCCGGTGAACTTTTGTATGGGAAAAGTCATGCCCGGTGATCTTTTGTACTGGGAAAGTCATGCCCGGTGATCTTTTGTACTGGGAAAGTCATGCCCGCTCAACTTTTGTATTGGGAAAGTCATGCCCGGTGATCTTTTGTACTGGGAAAGTCATGCCCGGTGAACTTTTGTACTGGGAAATTCATGCCCGGTGAACTGTTGTATTGGGAAAGTCATGCCGGGTGAACATTTGTATTGGGAAAGTCATGCCCGGTGAACTTTTGTATTGGAAAGTCATGCCCGGTGAACTTTTGTATTGGGAAAGTCATGCCCGGTCAACTTTTGTATTGGGAAAGTCATGCCCGGTGAACTTTTGTATTGGGAAAGTCATGCCCGGTGAACTTTTGTATTTGGAAAGTCATGCCCGGTGAACTTTTGTATTGGGAAAGTCATGCCCGGTGAACTTTTGTATTGGGAAAGTCATGCCCGGTGAACTTTTGTATTGGGAAAGTCATGCCCGGTGAACTTTTGTATTGGGAAAGTCATGCCCGGTCAACTTTTGTATTGGGAAAGTCATGCCCGGTGAACTTTTGTACTGGGAAAGTCATGCCCGGTGAACTTTTTTATTGGGAAAGTCATGCCCGGTGAACTTTTGTATGAGAAAAGTCATGCCCGGTGAACTTTTGTATGGGAAAAGTCATGCCCGGTGAACTTTTGTATTGGGAAAGTCATGCCCGGTCAACTTTTGTATTGGGAAAGTCATGCCCGGTGATCTTTTGTACTGGGAAAGTCATGCCCGGTGAACTTTTGTATTGGGAAAGTCATGCCCGGTCAACTTTTGTATTGGGAAAGTCATGCCCGGTCAACTTTTGTATTGGGAAAGTCATGCCCGGTGATCTTTTGTACTGGGAAAGTCATGCCCGGTGAACTTTTGTATGGCAAAAGTCATGCCCGGTGATCTTTTGTACTGGGAAAGTCATGCCCGGTCAACTTTTGTATGGGAAAAGTCATGCCCGGTGAACATTTGTATTGGGAAAGTCATGCAGGGTCAACTTTTGTATTAGGAAAGTCATGCCCGGTGAACTTTTGTACTGGGAAAGTCATGCCCGGTGAACTTTTGTATTGGGAAAGTCATGCCCGGTGAACTTTTGTATTGGGAAAGTCATACCCAGTGATCTTTTGTACTGGGAAAGTCATGCCCGGTGAACTTTTGTATTGGGAAAGTCATGCCCGGTGATCTTTTGTACTGGGAAAGTCATGCCCGGTGAACTTTTGTATTGGGAAAGTCATGCCCGGTGAACTTTTGTATTGGGAAAGTCATGCCCGGTGAACTTTTGTATTGGAAAAGTCATGCCCGTCAACTTTTGTATTGGGAAAGTCATGCCCGGTGATCTTTTGTACTGGGAAAGTCATGCCCGGTCAACTTTTGTATTGGGAAAGTCATGCCCGGTGAACTTTTGTATGGGAAAAGTCATGCCCGGTAAACTTTTGTATTGGGAAAGTCATGCCCGGTGAACTTTTGTATTGGGAAAGTCATGCCCGGTGAACTTTTGTATTGGGAAAGTCATGCCCGGTGAACTTTTGTATTGGGAAAGTCATGCCCGGTGAACTTTTGTATTGGGAAAGTCATGCCCGGTGATCTTTTGTACTGGGAAAGTCATGCCCGGTGAACTTTTGTATGGGAAAAGTCATGCGCGGTGAACTTTTGTATTGGGAAAGTCATGCCCGGTGAACTTTTGTACTGGGAAAGTCATGCCCGGTGAACTTTTGTATTGGGAAAGTCATGCCCGGTGAACTTTTGTATGGGAAAAGTCATGCCCGGTGAACTTTTGTATTGGGAAAGTCATGCCCGGTGAACTTTTGTATTGGGAAAGTCATGCCCGGTGATCTTTTGTACTGGGAAAGTCATGCCCGGTGAACTTTTGTATTGGGAAAGTCATGCCCGGTCAACTTTTGTATTGGGAAAGTCATGCCCGGTGATCTTTTGTACTGGGAAAGTCATGCCCGGTGAACTTTTGAATTGGGAAAGTCATGCCCGGTGAACTTTTGTATGGGAAAAGTCATGCCCGGTGAACTTTTGTATGGGAAAAGTCATGCCCGGTGAACTTTTGTATTAGGAAAGTCATGCCCGGTGAACTTTTGTATGGGAAAAGTCATGCCCGGTGAACTTTTGTATGGGAAAAGTCATGCCCGGTGAACTTTTGTATTGGGAAAGTCATGCCCGGTCAACTTTTGTATTGGGAAAGTCATGCCCGGTCAACTTTTGTATTCGGAAAGTCATGCCCGGTGAACTTTTGTATTGGGAAAGTCATGCCCGGTGTACTTTTGTATTGGGAAAGTCATGCCCGGTGATCTTTTGTACTGGGAAAGTCATGCCCGGTGAACTTTTGTATTGGGAAAGTCATGCCCAGTGAACTTTTGTATTGGGAAAGTCATGCCCGGTGATCTTTTGTACTGGGAAAGTCATGCCCGGTGAACTTTTGTATTGGGAAAGTCATGCCCGGTGATCTTTTGTGTTGGGAAAGTCATGCCCGGTGATCTTTTGTATTGCGAAAGTCATGCCCGGTGAACTTTTGTACTGGGAAAGTCATGCCCGGTGAACTTTTGTATGGGAAAAGTCATGCCCGGTGAGCTTTTGTACTGGGAAAGTCATGCCCGGTGAACTTTTGTATTGGGAAAGTCATGCCCGGTGATCTTTTGTACTGGGAAAGTCATGCCCGGTGATCTTTTGTACAGGGAAAGTCATGCCCGGTGAACTTTTGTATGGGAAAAGTCATGCCCGGTGAACTTTTGTATAGGGAAAGTCATGCCCGGTGAACTTTTGTATTGGGAAAGTCATGCCCGGTGATCTTTTGTACTGGGAAAGTCATGCCCGGTGAACTTTTGTATTGGGAAAGTCATGCCCGGTGAACTTTTGTATTGGGAAAGTCATGCCCGGTGATCTTTTGTATTGGGAAAGTCATGCCCGGTGAACATTTGTAATGGGAAAGTCATGCCCGGTGAACTTTTGTATTGGAAAAGTCATGCCCGGTGATCTTTTGTACTGGGAAAGTCATGCCCGGTGAACTTTTGTATGGGAAAAGTCATGCCCGGTGAACTTTTGTATTGGGAAAGTCATGCCCGGTGAACTTTTGTATTGGGAAAGTCATGCCCGGTGAACTTTTGTACTAGGAAAGTCATGCCCGGTGAACTTTTGTATTGGGAAAGTCATGCCCGGTCAACTTTTGTATTGGGAAAGTCATGCCCGGTGAACTTTTGTACTGGGAAAGTCATGTCCGGTGATCTTTTGTACTGGGAAAGTCATGCCCGGTGAACTTTTGTATGGGAAAAGTCATGCCCGGTGAACTTTTGTATTGGGAAAGTCATGCCCGGTGAACTTTCGTATTGGGAAAGTCATGCCCGGTGATCTTTTGTACTGGGAAAGTCATGCCCGGTGAACTTTTGTATTGGGAAAGTCATGCCCGGTGAACTTTTGTATTGGGAAAGTCATGCCCGGTGATCTTTTGTATTGGGAAAGTCATGCCCGCTGAACTTTTGTACTGGGAAAGTCATGCCCGGTGAACTTTTGTATGGGAAAAGTCATGCCCGGTGAACTTTTGTATTGGGAAAGTCATGCCCGGTGAACTTTTGTATTGGGAAAGTCATGCCCGGTCAACTTTTGTATTGGGAAAGTCATGCCCGGTGATCTTTTGTACTGGGAAAGTCATGCCCGGTGAACTTTTGTATTGGGAAAGTCATGCCCGGTCAACTTTTGTATTGAGAAAGTCATGCCCGGTGATCTTTTGTACTGGGAAAGTCATGCCCGGTGAACTTCTGTACTGGGAAAGTCATGCCCGGTGAACTTTTGTATTGGGAAAGTCATGCCCGGTCAACTTTTGTATTGGGAAAGTCATGCCCGGTCAACTTTTGTATTGGGAAAGTCATGCCCGGTGATCTTTTGTACTGGGAAAGTCATGCCCGGTGATCTTTTGTACTGGGAAAGTCATGTCCGGTGAACTTTTGTATTGGGAAAGTCATGCCCGGTGAACTTTTGTACTGGGAAAGTCATGCCCGGTGAACTTTTGTATTGGGAAAGTCATGCCCGGTGAACTTTTGTATTGGGAAAGTCATGCCCGGTCAACTTTTGTATTGGGAAATCATGCCCGGTGATCTTTTGTACTGGGAAAGTCATGCCCGGTGAACTTTTGTATGGGAAAAGTCATGCCCGGTCAACTTTTGTATTGGGAAAGTCATGCCCGGTCAACTTTTGTATTGGGAAAGTCATGCCCGGTGATCTTTTGTATTGGGAAAGTCATGCCCGGTGAACTTTTGTATTGGGAAAGTCATGCCCGGTGAACTTTTGTATTGGGAAAGTCATGCCCGGTCAACTTTTGTATGGGAAAAGTCATGCCCGGTGAACTTTTGTATAGGGAAAGTCATGCCCGGTGAACTTTTGTATTGGGAAAGTCATGCCCGGTGATCTTTTGTACTGGGAAAGTCATGCCCGGTGAACTTTTGTATGGGAAAAGTCATGCGCGGTGAACTTTTGTATTGGGAAAGTCATGCCCGGTGAACTTTTGTACTGGGAAAGTCATGCCCGGTGAACTTTTGTATTGGGAAAGTCATGCCCGGTGAACTTTTGTATGGGAAAAGTCATGCCCGGTGAACTTTTGTATTGGGAAAGTCATGCCCGGTGAACTTTTGTATGGGAAAAGTCATGCCCGGTGATCTTTTGTACTGGGAAAGTCATGCCCGGTGAACTTTTGTATTGGGAAAGTCATGCCCGGTGATCTTTTGTACTGGGAAAGTCATGCCCGGTGAACTTTTGTATTGGGAAAGTCATGCCCGGTCAACTTTTGTATTGGGAAAGTCATGCCCGGTGAACTTTTGTATGGGAAAAGTCATGCCCGGTGAACTTTTGTATTGGGAAAGTCATGCCCGGTGAACTTTTGTATTGGGAAAGTCATGCCCGGTGATCTTTTGTACTGGGAAAGTCATGCCCGGTGAACTTTTGTATTGGGAAAGTCATGCCCGGTCAACTTTTGTATTGGGAAAGTCATGCCCGGTGATCTTTTGTACTGGGAAAGTCATGCCCGGTGAACTTTTGAATTGGGAAAGTCATGCCCGGTGAACTTTTGTATGGGAAAAGTCATGCCCGGTGAACTTTTGTATGGGAAAAGTCATGCCCGGTGAACTTTTGTATTAGGAAAGTCATGCCCGGTGAACTTTTGTATGGGAAAAGTCATGCCCGGTGAACTTTTGTATGGGAAAAGTCATGCCCGGTGAACTTTTGTATTGGGAAAGTCATGCCCGGTCAACTTTTGTATTGGGAAAGTCATGCCCGGTCAACTTTTGTATTCGGAAAGTCATGCCCGGTGAACTTTTGTATTGGGAAAGTCATGCCCGGTGTACTTTTGTATTGGGAAAGTCATGCCCGGTGAACTTTTGTACTGGGAAAGTCATGCCCGGTGAACTTTTGTATTGGGAAAGTCATGCCCAGTGAACTTTTGTATTGGGAAAGTCATGCCCGGTGATCTTTTGTACTGGGAAAGTCATGCCCGGTGAACTTTTGTATTGGGAAAGTCATGCCCGGTGAACTTTTGTGTTGGGAAAGTCATGCCCGGTGATCTTTTGTATTGCGAAAGTCATGCCCGGTGAACTTTTGTACTGGGAAAGTCATGCCCGGTGAACTTTTGTATGGGAAAAGTCATGCCCGGTGAGCTTTTGTACTGGGAAAGTCATGCCCGGTGAACTTTTGTATTGGGAAAGTCATGCCCGGTGATCTTTTGTACTGGGAAAGTCATGCCCGGTGATCTTTTGTACAGGGAAAGTCATGCCCGGTGAACTTTTGTATGGGAAAAGTCATGCCCGGTGAACTTTTGTATAGGGAAAGTCATGCCCGGTGAACTTTTGTATTGGGAAAGTCATGCCCGGTGATCTTTTGTACTGGGAAAGTCATGCCCGGTGAACTTTTGTATTGGGAAAGTCATGCCCGGTGAACTTTTGTATTGGGAAAGTCATGCCCGGTGATCTTTTGTATTGGGAAAGTCATGCCCGGTGAACATTTGTAATGGGAAAGTCATGCCCGGTGAACTTTTGTATTGGAAAAGTCATGCCCGGTGATCTTTTGTACTGGGAAAGTCATGCCCGGTGAACTTTTGTATGGGAAAAGTCATGCCCGGTGAACTTTTGTATTGGGAAAGTCATGCCCGGTGAACTTTTGTATTGGGAAAGTCATGCCCGGTGAACTTTTGTACTGGGAAAGTCATGCCCGGTGAACTTTTGTATTGGGAAAGTCATGCCCGGTCAACTTTTGTATTGGGAATGTCATGCCCGGTGAACTTTTGTACTGGGAAAGTCATGTCCGGTGATCTTTTGTACTGGGAAAGTCATGCCCGGTGAACTTTTGTATGGGAAAAGTCATGCCCGGTGAACTTTTGTATTGGGAAAGTCATGCCCGGTGAACTTTTGTATTGGGAAAGTCATGCCCGGTGATCTTTTGTACTGGGAAAGTCATGCCCGGTGAACTTTTGTATTGGGAAAGTCATGCCCGGTGAACTTTTGTATTGGGAAAGTCATGCCCGGTGATCTTTTGTATTGGGAAAGTCATGCCCGCTGAACTTTTGTACTGGGAAAGTCATGCCCGGTGAACTTTTGTATGGGAAAAGTCATGCCCGGTGAACTTTTGTATTGGGAAAGTCATGCCCGGTGAACTTTTGTATTGGGAAAGTCATGCCCGGTCAACTTTTGTATTGGGAAAGTCATGCCCGGTGATCTTTTGTACTGGGAAAGTCATGCCCGGTGAACTTTTGTATTGGGAAAGTCATGCCCGGTCAACTTTTGTATTGAGAAAGTCATGCCCGGTGATCTTTTGTACTGGGAAAGTCATGCCCGGTGAACTTCTGTACTGGGAAAGTCATGCCCGGTGAACTTTTGTATTGGGAAAGTCATGCCCGGTCAACTTTTGTATTGGGAAAGTCATGCCCGGTCAACTTTTGTATTGGGAAAGACATGCCCGGTGATCTTTTGTACTGGGAAAGTCATGCCCGGTGATCTTTTGTACTGGGAAAGTCATGTCCGGTGAACTTTTGTATTGGGAAAGTCATGCCCGGTGAACTTTTGTACTGGGAAAGTCATGCCCGGTGAACTTTTGTATTGGGAAAGTCATGCCCGGTGAACTTTTGTATTGGGAAAGTCATGCCCGGTCAACTTTTGTATTGGGAAATCATGCCCGGTGATCTTTTGTACTGGGAAAGTCATGCCCGGTGAACTTTTGTATGGGAAAAGTCATGCCCGGTCAACTTTTGTATTGGGAAAGTCATGCCCGGTCAACTTTTGTATTGGGAAAGTCATGCCCGGTGATCTTTTGTATTGGGAAAGTCATGCCCGGTGAACTTTTGTATTGGGAAAGTCATGCCCGGTGAACTTTTGTATTGGGAAAGTCATGCCCGGTCAACTTTTGTATGGGAAAAGTCATGCCCGGTGAACTTTTGTATAGGGAAAGTCATGCCCGGTGAACTTTTGTATTGGGAAAGTCATGCCCGGTGATCTTTTGTACTGGGAAAGTCATGCCCGGTGAACTTTTGTATGGGAAAAGTCATGCGCGGTGAACTTTTGTATTGGGAAAGTCATGCCCGGTGAACTTTTGTACTGGGAAAGTCATGCCCGGTGAACTTTTGTATTGGGAAAGTCATGCCCGGTGAACTTTTGTATGGGAAAAGTCATGCCCGGTGAACTTTTGTATTGGGAAAGTCATGCCCGGTGAACTTTTGTATGGGAAAAGTCATGCCCGGTGATCTTTTGTACTGGGAAAGTCATGCCCGGTGAACTTTTGTATTGGGAAAGTCATGCCCGGTGATCTTTTGTACTGGGAAAGTCATGCCCGGTGAACTTTTGTATTGGGAAAGTCATGCCCGGTCAACTTTTGTATTGGGAAAGTCATGCCCGGTGAACTTTTGTATGGGAAAAGTCATGCCCGGTGAACTTTTGTATTGGGAAAGTCATGCCCGGTCAACTTTTGTATTGGGAAAGTCATGCCCGGACAACTTTTGTATTCGGAAAGTCATGCCCGGTGAACTTTTGTATTGGGAAAGTCATGCCCGGTGAACTTTTGTATTGGGAAAGTCATGCCCGGTGATCTTTTGTACTGGGAAAGTCATGCCCGGTGAACTTTTGTATTGGGAAAGTCATGCCCAGTTAACTTTTGTATTGGGAAAGTCATGCCCGGTGATCTTTTGTACTGGGAAAGTCATGCCCGGTGATCTTTTGTACTGGGAAAGTCATGTCCGGTGAACTTTTGTATTGGGAAAGTCATGCCCGGTGAACTTTTGTACTGGGAAAGTCATGCCCGGTGAACTTTTGTATTGGGAAAGTCATGCCCGGTGAACTTTTGTATTGGGAAAGTCATGCCCGGTCAACTTTTGTATTGGGAAATCATGCCCGGTGATCTTTTGTACTGGGAAAGTCATGCCCGGTGAACTTTTGTATGGGAAAAGTCATGCCCGGTCAACTTTTGTATTGGGAAAGTCATGCCCGGTCAACTTTTGTATTGGGAAAGTCATGCCCGGTGAACTTTTGTACTGGGAAAGTCATGCCCGGTGAACTTTTGTATTGGGAAAGTCATGCCCGGTGAACTTTTGTATGGGAAAAGTCATGCCCGGTGAACTTTTGTATTGGGAAAGTCATGCCCGGTGAACTTTTGTATGGGAAAAGTCATGCCCGGTGATCTTTTGTACTGGGAAAGTCATGCCCGGTGAACTTTTGTATTGGGAAAGTCATGCCCGGTGATCTTTTGTACTGGGAAAGTCATGCCCGGTGAACTTTTGTATTGGGAAAGTCATGCCCGGTCAACTTTTGTATTGGGAAAGTCATGCCCGGTGAACTTTTGTATGGGAAAAGTCATGCCCGGTGAACTTTTGTATTGGGAAAGTCATGCCCGGTCAACTTTTGTATTGGGAAAGTCATGCCCGGTCAACTTTTGTATTCGGAAAGTCATGCCCGGTGAACTTTTGTATTGGGAAAGTCATGCCCGGTGAACTTTTGTATTGGGAAAGTCATGCCCGGTGATCTTTTGTACTGGGAAAGTCATGCCCGGTGAACTTTTGTATTGGGAAAGTCATGCCCAGTGAACTTTTGTATTGGGAAAGTCATGCCCGGTGATCTTTTGTACTGGGAAAGTCATGCCCGGTGAACTTTTGTATTGGGAAAGTCATGCCCGGTGATCTTTTGTATTGGGAAAGTCATGCCCGGTGAACTTTTGTATTGGGAAAGTCATGCCCGGTGAACTTTTGTATTGGGAAAGTCATGCCCGGTGATCTTTTGTACTGGGAAAGTCATGCCCGGTGAACTTTTGTATTGGGAAAGTCATGCCCGGTGAACTTTTGTATTGGGAAAGTCATGCCCAGTGAACTTTTGTATTGGGAAAGTCATGCCCGGTGAACTTTTGTATTGGGAAAGTCATGCCCGGTGAACTTTTGTATTGGGAAAGTCATGCCCGGTGAACTTTTGTATTGGGAAAGTCATGCCCGGTGAACTTTTGTATTGGGAAAGTCATGCCCGGTGATCTTTTGTATTGCGAAAGTCATGCCCGGTGAACTTTTGTACTGGGAAACTCATGCCCGGTGAACTTTTGTATGGGAAAAGTCATGCCCGGTGAGCTTTTGTACTGGGAAAGTCATGCCCGGTGAACTTTTGTATTGGGAAAGTCATGCCCGGTGATCTTTTGTACTGGGAAAGTCATGCCCGGTGATCTTTTGTACTGGGAAAGTCATGCCCGGTGAACTTTTGTATGGGAAAAGTCATGCCCGGTGAACTTTTGTATAGGGAAAGTCATGCCCGGTGAACTTTTGTATTGGGAAAGTCATGCCCGGTGATCTTTTGTACTGGGAAAGTCATGCCCGGTGAACTTTTGTATTGGGAAAGTCATGCCCGGTGAACTTTTGTATTGGGAAAGTCATGCCCGGTGATCTTTTGTATTGGGAAAGTCATGCCCGGTGAACTTTTGTACTGAGAAAGTCATGCCCGGTGAACTTTTGTATGGGAAAAATCATGCCCGGTGAACTTTTGTATTGGGAAAGTCATGCCCGGTCAACTTTTGTATTGGAAAAGTCATGCCCGGTGATCTTTTGTACTGGGAAAGTCATGCCCGGTGAACTTTTGTATGGGAAAAGTCATGCCCGGTGAACTTTTGTATTGGGAAAGTCATGCCCGGTGAACTTTTGCATTGGGAAAGTCATGCCCGGTGAACTTTTGTACTGGGAAAGTCATGCCCGGTGAACTTTTGTATTGGGAAAGTCATGCCCGGTCAACTTTCGTATTGGGAAAGTCATGCCCGGTGATCTTTTGTACTGGGAAAGTCATGTCCGGTGATCTTTTGTACTGGGAAAGTCATGCCCGGTGAACTTTTGTATGGGAAAAGTCATGCCCGTTGAACTTTTGTATTGGGAAAGTCATGCCCGGTGAACTTTTGTATTGGGAAAGTCATGCCCGGTGATCTTTTGTACTGGGAAAGTCATGCCCGGTGAACTTTTGTATTGGGAAAGTCATGCCCGGTGAACTTTTGTATTGGGAAAGTCATGCCCGGTGATCTTTTGTATTGGGAAGGTCATGCCCGGTGAACTTTTGTACTGGGAAAGTCATGCCCGGTGAACTTTTGTATGGGAAAAGTCATGCCCGGTGAACTTTTGTATTGGGAAAGTCATGCCCGGTGAACTTTTGTATTGGGAAAGTCATGCCCGGTCAACTTTTGTATTGGGAAAGTCATGCCCGGTGATCTTTTGTACTGGGAAAGTCATGCCCGGTGAACTTTTGTATTGGGAAAGTCATGCCCGGTCAACTTTTGTATTGAGAAAGTCATGCCCGGTGATCTTTTGTACTGGGAAAGTCATGCCCGGTGAACTTCTGTACTGGGAAAGTCATGCCCGGTGAACTTTTGTATTGGGAAAGTCATGCCCGGTCAACTTTTGTATTGGGAAAGTCATGCCCGGTGAACTTTTGTATTGGGAAAGTCATGCCCGGTGAACTTTTGTATTGGGAAAGTCATGCCCGGTCAACTTTTGTATTGGGAAAGTCATGCCCGGTGATCTTTTGTACTGGGAAAGTCATGCCCGGTCAACTTTTGTATTGGGAAAGTCATGTCCGGTCAACTTTTGTATTGGGAAAGTCATGCCCGGTGATCTTTTGTACTGGGAAAGTCATGCCCGGTGAACTATTGTATGGGAAAAGTCATGCCCGGTGAACTTTTGTATTGGGAAAGTCATGCCCGGTGAACTTTTGTATTGGGAAAGTCATGCCCGGTGAACTTTTGTATTGGGAAAGTCATGCCCGGTGAACTTTTGTATTGGGAAAGTCATGCCCGGTCAACTTTTGTATTGGGAAAGTCATGCCCGGTGAACTTTTGTATTGGGAAAGTCATGCCCGGTGAACTTTTGTATTGGGAAAGTCATGCCCGGTCAACTTTTGTATTGGGAAAGTCATGCCCGGTGAACTTCTGTACTGGGAAAGTCATGCCCGGTGAACTTTTGTATTGGGAAAGTCATGCCCGGTCAACTTTTGTATTGGGAAAGTCATGCCCGGTGAACTTTTGTATTGGGAAAGTCATGCCCGGTGAACTTTTGTATTGGGAAAGTCATGCCCGGTGAACTTTTGTATTGGGAAAGTCATGCCCGGTCAACATTTGTATTGGGAAATTCATGCCCGGTGATCTTTTGTACTGGGAAAGTCATGCCCGGTCAACTTTTGTATTGGGAAAGTCATGCCCGGTCAACTTTTGTATTGGGAAAGTCATGCCCGGTGATCTTTTGTACTGGGAAAGTCATGCCCGGTCAACTTTTGTATTGGGAAAGTCATGTCCGGTCAACTTTTGTATTGGGAAAGTCATGCCCGGTGATCTTTTGTACTGGGAAAGTCATGCCCGGTGAACTTTTGTATGGGAAAAGTCATGCCCGGTGAACTTTTGTATTGGGAAAGTCATGCCCGGTGAACTTTTGTATTGGGAAAGTCATGCCCGGTTAACTTTTGTATTGGGAAAGTCATGCCCGGTGATCTTTTGTACTGGGAAAGTCATGCCCGGACAACTTTTGTATTGGGAAAGTCATGTCCGGTCAACTTTTGTATTGGGAAAGTCATGCCCGGTGATCTTTTGTACTGGGAAAGTCATGCCCGGTGAACTTTTGTATGGGAAAAGTCATGCCCGGTGAACTTTTGTATTGGGAAAGTCATGCCCGGTGAACTTTTGTATTGGGAAAGTCATGCCCGGTGAACTTTTGTACTGGGAAAGTCATGTCCGGTGAACTTTTGTATTGGGAAAGTCATGCCCGGTCAACTTTTGTATTGGGAAAGTCATGCCCGGTGAACTTTTGTATTGGGAAAGTCATGCCCGGTGAACTTTTGTATTGGGAAAGTCATGCCCGGTGAACTTTTGTATTGGGAAAGTCATGCCCGGTCAACTTTTGTATTGGGAAAGACATGCCCGGTGATCTTTTGTACTGGGAAAGTAATGCCCGGTGAACTTTTGTATTGGGAAAGTCATGCCCGGTCAACTTTTGTATTGAGAAAGTCATGCCCGGTGATCTTTTGTACTGGGAAAGTCATGCCCGGTGAACTTCTGTACTGGGAAAGTCATGCCCGGTGAACTTTTGTATTGGGAAAGTCATGCCCGGTGAACTTTTGTATTGGGAAAGTCATGCCCGGTGAACTTTTGTATTGGGAAAGTCATGCCCGGTGAACTTTTGTATTGGGAAAGTCATGCCCGGTGAACTTTTGTATTGGGAAAGTCATGCCCGGTCAACTTTTGTATTGGGAAAGTCATGCCCGGTGATCTTTTGTACTGGGAAAGTCATGCCCGGTCAACTTTTGTATTGGGAAAGTCATGTCCGGTCAACTTTTGTATTGGGAAAGTCATGCCCGGTGATCTTTTGTACTGGGAAAGTCATGCCCGGTGAACTTTTGTATGGGAAAAGTCATGCCCGGTGAACTTTTGTACTGGGAGAGTCATGCCCGGTGAACTTTTGTATTGGGAAAGTCATGCCCGGTCAACTTTTGTAATGGGAAAGTCATGCCCGGTGATCTTTTGTACTGGGAAAGTCATGCCCGGTGAACTTTTGTATTGGGAAAGTCATGCCCGGTGAACTTTTGTACTGGGAAAGTCATGCCCGGTGAACTTTTGTATTGGGAAAGTCATGCCCGGTGAACTTTTGTATTGGGAAAGTCATGCCCGGTCAACTTTTGTATTGGGAAAGTCATGCCCGGTGATCTTTTGTACTGGGAAAGTCATGCCCGGTGAACTTTTGTATGGGAAAAGTCATGCCCGGTCAACTTTTGTATTGGGAAAGTCATGCCCGGTCAACTTTTGTATTGGGAAAGTCATGCCCGGTGATCTTTTGTACTGGGAAAGTCATGCCCGGTGAACTTTTGTATTGGGAAAGTCATGCACGGTGAACTTTTGTATTGGGAAAGTCATGCCCGGTGAACTTTTGTATTGGGAAAGTCATGCCCGGTGAACTTTTGTATTGGGAAAGTCATTCCCGGTGAACTTTTGTATTGGGAAAGTCATGCCCGGTCAACTTTTGTACTGGGAAAGTCATGACCGGTCAACTTTTGTATGGGAAAAGTCATGCCCGGTGAACTTTTGTATTGGGAAAGTCATGCCCGGTGAACTTTTGTATGGGAAAATTCATGCCCGGTGAACTTTTGTATTGGGAAAGTCATGCCCGGTCAACTTTTGTATTGGGAAAGTCATGCCCGGTGAACTTTTGTACTGGGAAAGTCATGCCCGGTGAACTTTTGTATTGGGAAAGTCATGCCCGGTCAACTTTTGTATTGGGAAAGTCATGCCCGGTGAATTTTTGTATTGGGAAAGTCATGCCCGGTGAACTTTTGTATTGGGAAAGTCATGCCCGGTGAACTTTTGTATTGGGAAAGTCATGCCCGGTGAATTTTGTATTGGGAAAGTCATGCCCGGTCAACTTTTGTATTGGGAAAGTCATGCCCGTTGATCTTTTGTATTGGGAAAGTCATGCCCGGTGAACTTTTGTATTGGGAAAGTCATGCCCGGTGAACTTTTGTACTGGGAAAGTCATGCCCGGTGAACTTTTGTATTGGGAAAGTCATGCCCGGTGAACTTTTGTACTGGGAAAGTCATGCCCGGAGAACTTTTGTATTGGGAAAGTCATGCCCGGTGAACTTTTGTATTGGGAAAGTCATGCCCGGTCAACTTTTGTATTGGGAAAGTCATGCCCGGTGATCTTTTGTACTGGGAAAGTCATGCCCGGTGAACTTTTGTATTGGGAAAGTCATGCCCGGTGAACTTTTGTATTGGGAAAGTCATGCCCGGTGATCTTTTGTACTGGGAAAGTCATGCCCGGTGAACTTTTGTATGGGAAAAGTCATGCCCGGTGAACTTTTGTATTGGGAAAGTCATGCCCGGTGAACTTTTGTATTGGGAAAGTCATGCCCGGTGAACTTTTGTATTGGGAAAGTCATGCCCGGTGAACTTTTGTATTGGGAAAGTCATGCCCGGTGAACTTTTGTATTGGGAAAGTCATGCCCGGTCAACTATTGTACTGGGAAAGTCATGCCCGGTGAACTTTTGTATGGGAAATGTCATGCCCGGTGAACTTTTGTATTGGGAAAGTCATGCCCGGTGAACTTTTGTATTGGGAAAGTCATGCCCGGTGAACTTTTGTATTGGGAAAGTCATGCCCGGTGAACTTTTGTATTAGGAAAGTCATGCCCGGTCAACTTTTGTATTGGGAAAGTCATGCCCGGTGATCTTTTGTACTGGGAAAGTCATGCCCGGTGAACTTTTGTATGGGAAAAGTCATGCCCGGTGAACTTTTGTATTGGGAAAGTCATGCCCGCTGAACTTTTGTATGGGAAAAGTCATGCCCGGTGATCTTTTGTACTGGGAAAGTCATGCCCGGTGAACTTTTGTATGGAAAAAGTCATGCCCGGTGATCTTTTGTACTGGGAAAGTCATGCCCGGTGAACTTTTGTATTGGGAAAGTCATGCCCGGTGATCTTTTGTACTGGGAAAGTCATGCCCGGTGAACTTTTGTATGGGAAAAGTCATGCCCGGTGAACTTTTGTATGGGAAAAGTCATGCCCGGTGAACTTTTGTACTGGGAAAGTCATGCCCGGTGAACTTTTGTATTGGGAAAGTCATGCCCGGTGAACTTTTGTATTGGGAAAGTCATGCCCGGTGAACTTTTGTATTGGGAAAGTCATGCCCGGTCAACTTTTGTATTGGGAAAGTCATGCCCGGTGATCTTTTGTACTGGGAAAGTCATGCCCGGTGAACTTTTGTATTGGGAAAGTCATGCCCGGTGAACTTTTGTATTGGGAAAGTCATGCCCGGTGAACTTTTGTATTGGGAAAGTCATGCCCGGTGAACTTTTGTATTGGGAAAGTCATGCCCGGTCAACTTTCGTATTGGGAAAGTCATGCCCGGTGAACTTTTGTATTGGGAAAGTCATGCCCGGTGAACTTTTGTACTGGAAATGTCATGCCCGGTGAACTTTTGTATTGGGAAAGTCATGCCCGGTGAACTTTTGTATTGGAAAAGTCATGCCCGGTGAACTTTTGTATTGGGAAAGTCATGCCCGGTGATCTTTTGTACTGGGAAAGTCATGCCCGGTGAACTTTTGTATTGGGAAAGTCATGCCCGGTGAACTTTTGTATGGTAAAAGTCATGCCCGGTGAACTTTTGTATTGGGAAAGTCATGCCCGGTGAACTTTTGTATTGGGAAAGTCATGCCCGGTGAACTTTTGTATTGGGAAAGTCATGCCCGGTGAACTTTTGTATTGGGAAAGTCATGCCCGGTGAACTTTTGTATTGGGAAAGTCATGCCCGGTCAACTTTTGTATGGGAAAAGTCATGCCCGGTGAACTTTTGTATTGGGAAAGTCATGCCCGGTGAACTTTTGTATTGGGAAAGTCATGCCCGGTGATCTTTTGTACTGGGAAAGTCATGCCCGGTGAACTTTTGTATTGGGAAAGTCATGCCCGGTGAACTTTTGTATTGGGAAAGTCATGCCCGGTGAACTTTTGTATTGGGAAAGTCATGCCCGGTGAACTTTTGTATTGGGAAAGTCATGCCCGAGTCATGCCCGGTGATCTTTTGTATTGGGAAAGTCATGCCCGGTCAACTTTTGTATTGGGAAAGTCATGCCCGGTGATCTTTTGTACTGGGAAAGTCATGCCCGGTGAACTTTTGTATTGGGAAAGTCATGCCCGGTGAACTTTTGTATTGGGAAAGTCATGCCCGGTGATCTTTTGTACTGGGAAAGTCATGCCCGGTGAACTTTTGTATGGGAAAAGTCATGCCCGGTGAACTTTTGTATTGGGAAAGTCATGCCCGGTGAACTTTTGTATTGGGAAAGTCATGCCCGGTGAACTTTTGTATTGGGAAAGTCATGCCCGGTGAACTTTTGTATTGGGAAAGTCATGCCCGGTGAACTTTTGTATTGGGAAAGTCATGCCCGGTCAACTATTGTACTGGGAAAGTCATGCCCGGTGAACTTTTGTATGGGAAATGTCATGCCCGGTGAACTTTTGTATTGGGAAAGTCATGCCCGGTGAACTTTTGTATTGGGAAAGTCATGCCCGGTGAACTTTTGTATTGGGAAAGTCATGCCCGGTGAACTTTTGTATTAGGAAAGTCATGCCCGGTCAACTTTTGTATTGGGAAAGTCATGCCCGGTGATCTTTTGTACTGGGAAAGTCATGCCCGGTGAACTTTTGTATGGGAAAAGTCATGCCCGGTGAACTTTTGTATTGGGAAAGTCATGCCCGCTGAACTTTTGTATGGGAAAAGTCATGCCCGGTGATCTTTTGTACTGGGAAAGTCATGCCCGGTGAACTTTTGTATGGAAAAAGTCATGCCCGGTGATCTTTTGTATTGGGAAAGTCATGCCCGGTGAACTTTTGTACTGGGAAAGTCATGCCCGGTGAACTTTTGTATTGGGAAAGTCATGCCCGGTGATCTTTTGTACTGGGAAAGTCATGCCCGGTGAACTTTTGTATGGGAAAAGTCATGCCCGGTGAACTTTTGTATGGGAAAAGTCATGCCCGGTGAACTTTTGTACTGGGAAAGTCATGCCCGGTGAACTTTTGTATTGGGAAAGTCATGCCCGGTGAACTTTTGTATTGGGAAAGTCATGCCCGGTGAACTTTTGTATTGGGAAAGTCATGCCCGGTCTACTTTTGTATTGGGAAAGTCATGCCCGGTGATCTTTTGTACTGGGAAAGTCATGCCCGGTGAACTTTTGTATTGGGAAAGTCATGCCCGGTGAACTTTTGTATTGGGAAAGTCATGCCCGGTGAACTTTTGTATTGGGAAAGTCATGCCCGGTGAACTTTTGTATTGGGAAAGTCATGCCCGGTGAACTTTTGTATTGGGAAAGTCATGCCCGGTCAACTTTCGTATTGGGAAAGTCATGCCCGGTGAACTTTTGTATTGGGAAAGTCATGCCCGGTGAACTTTTGTACTGGGAATGTCATGCCCGGTGAACTTTTGTATTGGGAAAGTCATGCCCGGTGAACTTTTGTATTGGAAAAGTCATGCCCGGTGAACTTTTGTATTGGGAAAGTCATGCCCGGTCAAATTTTGTATTGGGAAAGTCATGCCCGGTGAACTTTTGTATTGGGAAAGTCATGCCCGGTGAACTTTTATATGGTAAAAGTCATGCCCGGTGAACTTTTGTATTGGGAAAGTCATGCCCGGTGAACTTTTGTATTGGGAAAGTCATGCCCGGTGAACTTTTGTATTGGGAAAGTCATGCCCGGTGAACTTTTGTATTGGGAAAGTCATGCCCGGTGAACTTTTGTATTGGGAAAGTCATGCCCGGTCAACTTTTGTATGGGAAAAGTCATGCCCGGTGAACTTTTGTATTGGGAAAGTCATGCCCGGTGAACTTTTGTATTGGGAAAGTCATGCCCGGTGATCTTTTGTACTGGGAAAGTCATGCCCGGTGAACTTTTGTATTGGGAAAGTCATGCCCGGTGAACTTTTGTATTGGGAAAGTCATGCCCGGTGAACTTTTGTATTGGGAAAGTCATGCCCGGTGATCTTTTGTATTGGGAAAGTCATGCGCGGTGATCTTTTGTACTGGGAAAGTCATGCCCGGTGAACTTTTGTATGGGAAAAGTCATGCCCGGTAAACTTTTGTATTGGGAAAGTCATGCCCGGTGATCTTTTGTACTGGGAAAGTCATGCCCGGTGAACTTTTGTATGGGAAAATCATGCCCGGTGAACTTTTGTATGGGAAAAGTCATGCCCGGTGAACTTTTGTATTGGGAAAGTCATGCCCGGTGAACTTTTGTACTGGGAAAGTCATGCCCGGTGAACTTTTGTATTGGGAAAGTCATGCCCGGTGATCTTTTGTACTGGGAAAGTCATGCCCGGTGAACTTTTGTATTGGGAAAGTCATGCCCGGTGAACTTTTGTATTGGGAAAGTCATGCCCGGTGAACTTTTGTATTGGGAAAGTCATGCCCGGTGAACTTTTGTATTGGGAAAGTCATGCCCGGTGAACTTTTGTATTGGGAAAGTCTTGCCCGGTGAACTTTTGTACTGGGAAAGTCATGCCCGGTGAACTTTTGTATTGGGAAAGTCATGCCCGGTGAACTTTTGTATTGGGAAAGTCATGCCCGGTGAACTTTTGTTTTGGGAAAGTCATGCCCGGTGATCTTTTGTATTGGGAAAGTCATGCCCGGTGATCTTTTGTACTGGGAAAGTCATGCCCGGTGAACTTTTGTACTGGGAAAGTCATGCCCGGTCAACTTTTGTATTGGGAAAGTCATGCCCGGTGAACTTTTGTATTGGGAAAGTCATGCCCGGTGAACTTTTGTATTGGGAAAGTCATGCCCGGTGAACTTTTGTATTGGGAAAGTCATGCCCGGTCAACTTTTGTATTGGGAAAGTCATGCCCGGTGAACTTTTGTATGGGAAAAGTCATGCCCGGTGAACTTTTGTATTGGGAAAGTCATGCCCGGTGAACTTTTGTATTGGGAAAGTCATGCCCGGTCAACTTTTGTATTGGGAAAGTCATGCCCGGTCAACTTTTGTATTGGGAAAGTCATGCCCGGTGAACTTTTGTATTGGGAAAGTCATGCCCGGTGAACTTTTGTATTGGGAAAGTCATGCCCGGTGAACTTTTGTATTGGGAAAGTCATGCCCGGTCAACTTTTGTATTGGGAAAGTCATGACCGGTGAACTTTTGTACTGGGAAACTCATGCCCGGTGAACTTTTGTATTGGGAAAGTCATGCCCGGTGAACTTTTGTATGGGAAAATCATGCCCGGTGAACTTTTGTATGGGAAAAGTCATGCCCGGTGAACTTTTGTATTGGGAAAGTCATGCCCGGTGAACTTTTGTATTGGGAAAGTCATGCCCGGTGAACTTTTGTATTGGGAAAGTCATGCCCCGTGATCATTTGTACTGGGAAAGTCATGCCCGGTGAACTTTTGTATGGGAAAAGTCATGCCCGGTAAACTTTTGTATTGGGAAAGTCATGCCCGGTGATCTTTTGTACTGGGAAAGTCATGCCCGGTGAACTTTTGTATGGGAAAATCATGCCCGGTGAACTTTTGTATGGGAAAAGTCATGCCCGGTGAACTTTTGTATTGGGAAAGTCATGCCCGGTGAACTTTTGTACTGGGAAAGTCATGCCCGGTGAACTTTTGTATTGGGAAAGTCATGCCCGGTGATCTTTTGTACTGGGAAAGTCATGCTTGGTGAACTTTTGTATTGGGAAAGTCATGCCCGGTGAACTTTTGTATTGGGAAAGTCATGCCCGGTGAACTTTTGTATTGGGAAAGTCATGCCCGGTGAACTTTTGTATTGGGAAAGTCATGCCCGGTGAACTTTTGTATTGGGAAAGTCTTGCCCGGTGAACTTTTGTACTGGGAAAGTCATGCCCGGTGAACTTTTGTTTTGGGAAAGTCATGCCCGGTGATCTTTTGTATTGGGAAAGTCATGCCCGGTGATCTTTTGTACTGGGAAAGTCATGCCCGGTGAACTTTTGTACTGGGAAAGTCATGCCCGGTCAACTTTTGTATTGGGAAAGTCATGCCCGGTGAACTTTTGTATTGGGAAAGTCATGCCCGGTGAACTTTTGTATTGGGAAAGTCATGCCCGGTCAACTTTTGTATTGGGAAAGTCATGACCTGTGAACTTTTGTACTGGGAAACTCATGCCCGGTGAACTTTTGTATTGGGAAAGTCATGCCCGGTGAACTTTTGTATGGGAAAAGTCATGCCCGGTGAACTTTTGTATGGGAAAAGTCATGCCCGGTGAACTTTTGTATTGGGAAAGTCATGCCCGGTGAACTTTTGTATTGGGAAAGTCATGCCCCGTGATCTTTTGTACTGGGAAAGTCATGCCCGGTGAACTTTTGTATTGGGAAAGTCATGCCCGGTCAACTTTTGTATTGAGAAAGTCATGCCCGGTGAACTTTTGTATTGGGAAAGTCATGCCCGGTGAACTTTTGTATTGGGAAAGTCATGCCCGGTGAGCTTTTGTACTGGGAAAGTCATGCCCGGTAAACTTTTGTATGGGAAAAGTCATGCCCGGTGAACTTTTGTATTGGGAAAGTCATGCCCGGTGAACTTTTGTACTGGGAAAGTCATGCCCGGTGAACTTTTGTATTGGGAAAGTCATGCCCGGTGAACTTTTGTATGGGAAAAGTCATGCCCGGTGAACTTTTGTATTGGGAAAGTCATGCCCGGTGAACTTTTGTATTGGGAAAGTCATGCCCGGTGATCTTTTGTACTGGGAAAGTCATGCCCGGTGAACTTTTGTATTGGGAAAGTCATGCCCGGTCAACTTTTGTATTGGGAAAGTCATGCCCGGTGATCTTTTGTACTGGGAATGTCACGCCCGGTGAACTTTTGTATTGGGAAAGTCATGCCCGGTGAACTTTTGTATGGGAAAAGTCATGCCCGGTGAACTTTTGTATTGGGAAAGTCATGCCCGGTGAACTTTTGTATTGGGAAAGTCATGCCCGGTCAACTTTTGTATTGGGAAAGTCATGCCCGGTCAACTTTTGTATTGGGAAAGTCATGCCCGGTGAACTTTTGTATTGGGAAAGTCATGCCCGGTGAACTTTTGTATTGGGAAAGTCATGCCCGGTGATCTTTTGTACTGGGAAAGTCATCCCCGGTGAACTTTTGTATTGGGAAAGTCATGCCCGGTGAACTTTTGTATTGGGAAAGTCATGCCCGGAGAACTGTTGTACTGGGAAAGTCATGCCCGGTCAACTTTTGTATTGGGAAAGTCATGCCCGGTGATCTTTTGTACTATGAAATTCATGCCCCGTGAACTTTTGTACTGGGAAAGTCATGCCCGGTGAACTTTTGTATTGGGAAAGTCATGCCCGGTGAACTTTTGTATTGGGAAAGTCATGCCCGGTGAACTTTTGTATTGGGAAAGTCATGCCCGGTGAACTTTTGTATTGGGAAAGTCATGCCCGGTGAACTTTTGTATTGGGAAAGTCATGCCCGGTGAACTTTTGTACTGGGAAAGTCATGCCCGGTGAACTTTTGTATTGGGAAAGTCATGCCCGGTGAACTTTTGTATTGGGAAAGTCATGCCCGGTGAACTTTTGTATTGGGAAAGTCATGCCCGGTGATCTTTTGTACTGGGAAAGTCATGCCCGGTGAACTTTTGTATGGGAAAAGTCATGCCCGGTGATCTTTTGTACTGGGAAAGTCATGCCCGGTGAACTTTTGTATGGGAAAAGTCATGCCCGGTGAACTTTTGTATGGGAAAAGTCATGCCCGGTGAACTTTTGTATTGGGAAAGTCATGCCCGGTCAACTTTTGTATTGGGAAAGTCATGCCCGGTGATCTTTTGTACTGGGAAAGTCATGCCCGGTGAACTTTTGTATTGGGAAAGTCATGCCCGGTCAACTTTTGTATTGGGAAAGTCATGCCCGGTCAACTTTTGTATTGGGAAAGTCATGCCCGGTGATCTTTTGTACTGGGAAAGTCATGCCCGGTGAACTTTTGTATGGGAAAAGTCATGCCCGGTGATCTTTTGTACTGGGAAAGTCATGCCCGGTCAACTTTTGTATGGGAAAAGTCATGCCCGGTGAACTTTTGTATTGGGAAAGTCATGCCCGGTGAACATTTGTATTGGGAAAGTCATGCCCGGTGAACTTTTGTACTGGGAAAATCATGCCCGGTGAACTTTTGTATTGGGAAAGTCATGCCCGGTCAACTTTTTTATTGGGAAAGTCATGCCCGGTGATCTTTTGTACTGGGAAAGTCATGCCCGGTGAACTTTTGTATTGGGAAAGTCATGCCCGGTGATCTTTTGTACTGGGAAAGTCATGCCCGGTGAACTTTTGTATTGGGAAAGTCATGCCCGGTGAACTTTTGTATTGGGAAAGTCATGCCCGGTCAACTTTTGTACTGGGAAAGTCATGCCCGGTGAACTTTTGTACTGGGAAAGTCATGCCCGGTCAACTTTTGTACTGGGAAAGTCATGCCCGGTGAACTTTTGTACTGGGAAAGTCATGCCCGGTCAACTTTTGTATTGGGAAAGTCATGCCCGGTGAACTTTTGTCCTGGGAAAGTCATGCCCGGTGAACTTTTGTATTGGGAAAGTCATGCCCGGTGAACTTTTGTATTGGGAAAGTCATGCCCGGTGAACTTTTGTATTGGGAAAGTCATGCCCGGTGAACTTTTGTATTGGGAAAGTCATGCCCGGCGAACTTTTGTATTGGGAAAGTCATGCCCGGAGAACTTTTGTATTGTGTAATGTCCAAGAGGGATAAGGTGTATGTTTTTTAAAAATTGATATAAAAACACCGACGAGTTTATGAAGACGAAGGACTGCGGGAGCCTTTGCTATGCTAGCAGTCAGTCGGTTGGGGAGGTTCGGTCCTTTTCCGCATAAACCATTATTCATCACATTTAATTATTATAGACTCCCTTTTTTTCAAGATCTACTATCGGAAACCTAACTGGGCCTGGATGACTAACGTATAAACAAAATCCCCATGTTAGTCATTTCATTAT
Source organism: Musca autumnalis (assembly GCF_047663935.1). Lineage (NCBI taxonomy): Eukaryota > Metazoa > Arthropoda > Insecta > Diptera > Muscidae > Musca > Musca autumnalis. The sequence continues at coordinate 103,523 of NW_027411757.1, forward strand.
ATGAACGTTAACTAAAAATTACAAAAATACCTATGTCTTTCCAAAATGGAATCCTCACTGCTGTTGTTGTGGGAATAGCTTCGTAACCCTCACCGTCCAATGTCCTGAAAGCTTTTTAATATTATAATCAGGACCCCGAGCATACTTACATCATCTTCTTCTTCACTTCATATGGCAGGAAAACATAAATAACTCTTTTACCAAGTCATATTTTAACTTCCACAATTCAATTTATTCAAGAAAAGGAAAAATTTTTACTTATAGAACAATAAAAGATATACCTGACATAATTACTATCACTATATTTCATCATAGACAAATTTATTCATATATTTATGATGACTTTAAATTAATGAAAAATTTTGAAAAAAAAAATAACCTGTCCTTAAAGGGTTAATTCGTTTAAAAATATCTTTTGCTTCCTAAGCATGAAATTTCACTAATAAGCTATATGGATACAAATCAAAACAAAAAACTAAGAAGAAAGCAAAGAATGAATGTAATTACAAATTTACATTCTTGTAGATATGTAAATACACTTATGTGTTTTACATTGTCCCTTTTTACTTTTGATTCACAACAAGTAATGAGAAGTCATAAAGATATTGAGTGACATTTTTAAAACGGGTTTCTCAATCTTTTATTCACCTCACTGGAGAGAGCTAACATAGAGTATGTATGTATGTAAATGATCCGCTTTATAAATTCTCATTACAAGTTAGACAAACCGATTGATGTAAGAGAAAGTGCACAAATAAAACAAACAGCTGATGTCCAACTTACCACCAATTTCTCGAGTTGTAGAAGGCCTCCTGCATTTCGATTGTGATGGCGGCTGCTGCAAAAAAATATTAGGGCAAATGGAAGTGCTATCTCTTACATGGGTCGATTGGAATTCTCCTCTCTAAATCTGAACTATTTCCAATTGAGTTAAAAAAACATATTTTTTTATGATTAAACGCAAATATTGATAATCAGCAGATACTTATATCGGTACATATGATGTTACAGACAGTTGAAGTTTGGTGGTCAGATGCCATGCATCTTCAAAAGGAAGCGGGCAACTTCTTCGTTTTGGTGTTGCGTATATTTACATACGATGATAAAATTACGCCTTTCTTATATCGTTGACACGCCACGTATGTAGATTGCTGATGTTTTCCTTGCTACAGAGTCACTATGCGTGAACACAAAAACTGGTAACACTTCAGAAATAGATATGATTGATGTTATATGTCATGGAAACGTTTTGTAGAAGTTGCTCCGTTGTCTATGAGGTTCACTAATATACGTGTCTCAAATTCTGCACCTATAATTTTTCTTCATGAACATCCATATTGGCTGGTAATGAAATTTGAGCTACAAAATCTCTCTTCCAATTGAATGCGTTTAGGCCAGAATCAAACAGGGCATCCTTCAAAGGCACAAACGGATATTATCCACTTTTGGTTTTTTTGATATTGGTGATGAGGAAATTATCGCCAATAAACACACAATTGCTTTGGGTCACAATACAAATCTTCACGCTACCCTGTGGGCAGCGTGAGTGTAGATGTGTTGATTCTTTTCGAGAGATGTAGACTTCCGAATTATTGTACGAGGAGCAAGATCTCCCAGAAATCATGTATGGTTATCTTTAAAGAAATACATATGTCACACACTAGCAATTGAATATGTCTTCTTTTCTCACCTTGCAAATTAATTAAAAAATGCATGAAATATTTAATGTAATGGCTTTTGTTCTTAGGAACAATTTTCAAAACTGACTGCACAACTGTATGATGTTCACAAAACAACCAGATTTTTGATTGGAAAAATTTGATGTTAATACTTCGAGATCTGATTATGAAAGGAAGTAACAAATGAATTTTTGCAACATGATACCTTAACTTGACACTTGTTTAAAACATAGAATCAATTCTTTATGTTGCCATATTGAGAGTCATGACGCAAAGCTGCATCAAGAAGTACTAATTTTGCAAGATTGGTGTGAGATACAAAAATTTTGAGTTTGAGTAAAAACAGTTGTCGTTTATAAAGAATTAATAGATGCAACATTCTTTTTCTTAAAAGATATATATTCCACATTTTTTAGCAGGAAAAATAATGTTTATTTTTAATTAGATATTGTCGACTAAGCCTGCGATATGTTTGTCAAACAGATTTGTATCTCGTTAGCTGAGTAACAAACCATTTGTGGTTTTAAGCTAGTGAAATCACCACGGGCTTAGAACAACGTACCAAAATAAAAATATAAAAACATTGATCTCATTGAGTAACTGTCACTATTTTATTACTTGCTATTCATCAATTCATAACATTGTGATCATTTGCTTTCAGAAATATGCATAGTACCGTTCTTGTTGATACAATTATTGTTAATGCCTAATAAAAAGAAACTTCATGAAAGAATTGATATGTGAATATACTAAAAAAACTGTGCTATTAATTGAGGATTGATATTTAACAATAATATACGACAAAAAATGAAAAAAGTGTGATGTATTCTGGCGAATACTTTTGACCAGCAAAGTGGATTACAAATAGGAATTTGAACCTTGATTTACAAACCTTGAGATCACATACAAATTTGGTAAATATACTGAGAGGTATTAAGATTTACTGTAGTGCACTTCATGTATTAGTCTGGAGTTTTACTAATTTTTTTAAAACAATATAAAGTGTTTATTGGTTACGTGGTTGGTCAGGATTAGGTAAATGCTGAAACTTGATAGTACGAAAGGCTGATACTGTATTCGAATCGGCAAAAAAATATATATACTGGGAGTACATTTTATTAGAATACCATTTTTGATGTGATAATGAAGGTTTATGTCTAGCTTGTGAATTGTACAAAATGCTGTTTTGTATTCAAGTCAGCTAAAGTGGGTTTATTGGAGCAAACGGACATTACAAAACCAAGTAATTCGTTCAATTTTTGAAGACGAATTAATTGGAAAAAGGACGTTTTATGTGCGAATGTCTTTCGCATGAAATGTGCCAACTAGTTTGCCATTCAAATCTTCCAGGACATAATAATGACTTCCTAATTTCTCCCTGACTTTAGCTTTCAAAAACACAGGAGCTAATTTCGCATTAAAATTTTTCTCCATATTTGATTGCGAGAAGTTACGGCGATAAACTTCTTCACCAACTGAAAATGTTTGTTGGCGAGTACGCAGATTATAATGTGTTTTGTTTTTCTCAAAGGCAGACTTTATATGTTTCACCAGATCCTTTCTAATTAATTGTAAGCGGTCATCATTTGACAATTGGACGGTGGGCTCATTCAAAATACTTAAATTCCTTAGTAGCTCGTATGAAGAGGCATGCGTAATCATATCAAAGCCGAAGAGGGCATGATATGGCGAACAATCTATAGACTGGTGATATGCATTACGAAGCGCGCAGCTTATTGCCGAAAGATTTGAATCCCACTGTCTATGATCGTCTTTGAGGTAGGATCTAATGCCCGCTATCAGAGACCGATTCACTCGTTCTGATGCATTAGACTGTGGCGAGTATAATGCCGTATATACGTGCTTGATTCCTAAAGAGGTGAAAAAAGCGTTTAAGTCATTTGCCCTAAATTGACTGCCATTGTCGCTGACAATCGTTTCGGGGACACCGTACATATGAAAGATTTGCTTCTGAAGGAAGTCTTGTATGGCTGTCGAAGTAAACTTTTTAAGTGGACAAAGCCAGTGATACTTGGTCAAATGATCAAGCACAATCAGTAAACCTATAAAGCCACTTTTACTGCGGGGATATGGTCCAAGTATGTCTATGTACATCCTTTGAAAGGGACGAAGGGATACGGATGGGTTACCTATAGGAGGCTTCATCACCATGTTGGGAGCCTTTGTTTGTTTGCACGTATCACATTCTCTGACATACTTTCTAACATCTGTAACCATACCTGGCCAGAAAAAGTGTCTTCTCAAAAGCTGTAGAGTTTTACACATACCACCATGGGCATTTACAGGGGTATCGTGGGCTACTGATATGGTTTTTGTCCTCAACCTGAGTGGAACCCAGAGTTTCCAAGCTTCTTCTTCTTGCTGCTCGTCTCCTGTATAGTGATGTGTCCTATAGTACACATACTTATCTATTATTTTCACATCAGGAAACTTGGCCTGCTTTTGGGCTACTTTCTCCTTCAGGTTTTTATAATCATCATCCTCGAAGAAAGGCGAGTCTAAGTCGATCTCTGGCTCGGATAACTCCAAAGCTGATATCTCGTCGACCGGTATCCTTGATAAGGCGTCCGGTACGACGTTATCCTTCCCCTTTCTATGGCTTATTGTGAATTTATAGCTTTGCAGCTTAAATACCCAGCGTGCCAGACGACCGGTTAGGTCTGGTTGTCGCATAAGCCATAGTAAGCTCGAATGGTCTGTTACGACCTCAAACTCCTGGAGTTCCAGGTAGCAGCGAAACTTTTTGATCGCCTCAATTGCTGCCAGGCATTCTCTCTCTGTGACGCTGTAATTACGTTGCGCCGAGTTCAGTTTTTTGCTCATATAGGCGATGGGCTTTTCAATGCCTTCATCATCCAACTGAACAAGAACTGCCCCGATGCCGTAATCACTAGCGTCACAGTGGAGATAAAACTTTCTCTTAAAATCCGGATTGGTCAGGATGGGGGCTGTGGTCAATAACACCTTTATCCTTTCAAATGCTTTCTGGGCCTCATTGGTCCAAAGGAATTTCTTTTTAGTTGACACTACGTCAGTTATGGGGGATACTTCGGTGGAGAAGTTTTGGATAAATCTCCTGTACCACCCCGCTAAGCCGAGGAACCCTCGAACCTGTTTAAGGTTCTTCGGAACAGGCCACTGTGTAATTGCCACTATCTTGTCGTTATCGGTCATTATCCCACCGTTTCCAATAACGTACCCCAGGTAATTCACTTTCGTGACACAAAAGCGACTTTTGGAGATATTCAGAGTCAGGTTGGCTTTACGGAATTGGGAAGATATCCTCATAAGCACTTCAATATGGCTCGGAAAGTCCTCAGAGACAATCACAAGGTCGTCCAAGTATCCAAAGACGCAATGGCGGAGATCGGGTGGAATTATTTCGTCCATTAGACGACACATTGTCTGAGCTGCGTTACACAGCCCGAATGGCATGACCACAAATTGGTACAGAGGCCTTCCCGGGACTGTGAACGCAGTCAGGTGCTTCGAATTTTCATCCAACCCGATCTGCCAAAAAGCGTCTTTTAGATCCAACTTGGATATAATGTTCGCCTTTGGTAGACGCGCGAAAATGCCCTCAATATTGGGTAAAGGATATGCGTCCTTTTCCGTTCCTGAGTTCAATTTTCGTGCGTCTAAACAGAGCCTCACCTTATTGGGCTTAACAACCAACCTCATCGGGGAACTCCACGACGAGTTAGAGGGTTCTATTACACCTAGCTGAAGCATTCTGTCAACCTCACCAAACATAAGTTTCTCCACTGCAGGAGATACAGGGTAAAACCTCTGTTTGATGGGTTGAGCAGAACCTACGTTTATTGTGTGCTTTAAAAGACTGGTCCGACCAAGTCCTTTGGTCTCAAAATTTGGGAAGAGATCGATGACCGTTTGTAATTGTAAACGTTCTGATTCCTTGAGGGGATATGCATCAGGATTAAGTGTGATATTGGATGTTTCATTACAAATTGAGTTAGCTGAAAAGTCCAAACTTTTCGCATTTTTTGAGTCATTAATATCATAGTTTGACGTAATGATGTCATTGGAACTGATTAGGTTTGGAATCAAATTGAAGATTCTACAAAAGTCGATCCCTAGGATGAGTTTTTGGGAAATGCTGGGTATGACAAATAGTCGAATTGGTTTAATTTGGCCTTTGAAAGAGATATTGACTTCTAACCAACCACACACTTTTTGTGAACTGCCATCTGCAGTTTTCACCGAAGATTTTACTTTATGAAAAGTGGGGAGTTTTGAGTAATCTTTTGTTGCTAAATCAGAGCCGATGCAACTAACGTTTGCGCCAGTGTCAATCAGGCCATACTCTTCTAAATCCAAAAAGGAAACCTTAGCATAGTATCTGAAATCCTTTGGATTAGATACAATTGTTGACACTAGAAGTTTTGTACAAAGTTTCTTCATTTTGAAAAACTTTCGCAACCGTAAAGTTGAACGTTTTGGCTTACTGATTTCGACTTGGCATAATTCGGAATTGTTAAATATCTCATTTCTCCTTTGGCAATACGACTGCCACCTAATATGGAAAGGAATTTTAGGGTGGATAATTTTGGAAACGTCATGGTGATACATTGTATCATGAGGTAATAGTCTTCTTAATATTGAAAATGGTTTTGATGTGCCAGATACGCTATTGTTGTTTTCTGTGTTATTGGTTTCAGAATCTTGTTCCTCAACCCTATGGTTATGCAAAATTGAATCGCTTACTGTAGTTTGTCCATTTGTGGACTGAAACTTTTCAAGTTTTTTGAATTATTTTGCTTGCGGTTCGCACATTTTGTGCAGTTAGGCTTATATATATTTTTAGCCCCGCATCCGTAGCAAAATATCCTTCGATCTTGAGTACAATCTTGCCAGTGGTGGCCCACTGTATCGCAATTCCAGCAATTGGAAACTGGCTCAGATTTTTTAATTGCCTCTATAAACGGTTCTGTACTTTCTTCAGGTACAATTGTCTCATGATCGTCAATGGCTAATTCAGCAACATTTCTCCGAGTCATTTGAAATGGAACATTTCGACTTGGCAAAGTTTTTCGAACGTGCTCGTCGTTAAAAAAGTTTTCTCGCATCTGGACGAGCTTTCGGAGATGCGAAATTGACGTTATGGGAACATAAAGAAGATCTTGGCGGATGTCAGGACGAAGATTTCGTGCTAAAATCTCTATTAGCTCGACTTCTGACATCGCCCTTGGGAGCTTATCGATCATTGCCGAAACGGCTTCAAAGAAAGCGTCGAACGTTTCATTCGGCTTCTGCTTTCTTGAACGAATTTCTTCCCGAATGTCGAAAGATGATTTAAACTGTTTATATTGGTCTATGAGCGCTTCACAAAACGATTTCCATTCAATGAACTTCACTTGTTTGTGATAGCGCCAATACCAGTCCCTGGCTTTCCCTGTTAAAAGGCAATTCAAATTACGGCATATGACGCTATAATCACCATTGAAGTAATCTGTGGTAAGAGAACCTAATCGGTAAAGAAATTCTTCCACACTTAAGCCATTTGTGGAACCATCGAATTTCAGATTCCAATTCTGGATGATCGAAGTGATCTTGTCAAATGGCATATTATTATTGGTACTCATTGAACAATTAGATGAATTATTTGATCCATAGCAAGTATTTGTTTGTTGAGAATGATTCGGTATGGTATTAGTTGGAAAATTATTGGGTCCCTGTTGTGTATTCGTTTTGGTTTGTTGTTGGTGGCTAGTATAAACTATTTGCTTGTTGCTCTGTAAGACATTTGGTTGGTACTGATGGGTTGGGTTACTAGCAGATGGAACACGGTTTGGAACAAAATTATTGGGATTATTTGGTTGATTTGAATTAATAGTAGGAAAATTCAATGGAAACTCATAATTTCCTTGATTATGTGATTGAGTGTGAGGTTGCTGCTGTGCTGAACCATTTTGAGGAATTGTATTATTGACAGCGTTAACCGGGCTATTGCTGGGGTTGTTATTGGTACTTCTAGGAAGTAGGTTTATATTTTGAAGAATCTTAGTGAGACTAGATTCAACAATCTTTTCTATTTCGGCCGTATTTATGCCACTGTTGGGATTAGAGGGCTGTATCGGGGAAAACGAATGGGGAGATACTTCCGCATTAGTAGTCGGAGTAGCTGTCTTATCAGCAGTATTATTCATATTCTGGTTAGATATAGGATTACTCTGGAAGAGGTTATGAGAAAAACTGTTATCAGCACTTTGGCTAGCAATAGGGTTATCCTGGAAAAGGTTCCGTGAGACGCTTCGAGTATTATACTGCTTAGCCATAGCTCCTCTTCCTCTGGTAGCAGGAGGTTTGAAAACAGGAACACTTTTGGCTTGAACGACTATATCCCTAAGCTCCCTTAGTTCAGCAGACCTCTTACATATTGGACATTCTTTAGATGTCGACATATGGGCCTCGATGCAGTATCGATGAAAAGTATGAAAACAATCATCTAACATAAGGCAGTCATCGCCGTTTGCCATATGCTGTTTACAGACCTTGCACACCCCTGGTTCCATCGTCAGAGGTGCCGAAGAAGGTGGCGGATGTTGTGAAGAGGATGGTGGAGGCGAGTTTTGAACTGGCATTTTTATTCCGCTACTAGAAAATTTAGAAAATCTGTATCTATTCAGTCCAAAGTTGTTGGAAAAACCAATAAGTAAAATATGATGTTTGTTTATGTATATTCTTACAAGATATCAAACTATCATCAAATTCTCTCTAAGATAACTCAAAAATTGGTTGTTTTAAGCTCAGCTTAAAAAATAATAAAAATTTTTCAACAGTAAGAAGATTATTATTGCATTTATATTAATGCACAATTTGAATGCTTTATCCTCATAGAAAAATATAATCCCAGTTGGAAATAATGAAAAATTAAAATATAGAATTTAACGGACTTTATCTAATTGTTTGTTAGCAAAATAAGCTTTCTCTTTTAAACAGGAAGTTGATACTTTGATTTTTTTTTATTCATATAAAAATTTCATTTACTAAAATACCACCAAATTATATTAAAAATATGATTTTTCAAATACTGAAAACGTATAACATTAACCGATAAATGTTACTTTGAGTAATAATATAAATGTGTTTATTATAAATCTTATGTTTTCTTGCCATTAGCTGATGAAAGTGAAGAAGGAGAATGCGTATAGATTTGGAAAAGACATTAGATATAGGGTTTCCAAAACTGGTCTATGGAGTCTTGCTTACTCACTCAAAATATCTTAATATGATCAAACCAACAAAGTTCGACAGATACGTGGCCTTCCAAAACAACGGTCATAAAATTGCTATTACGCTAAATTCATGAAGTCCTAGCTGAATGAAAGGATGCTGATACCTCAGATCAAATATTAATATTTTCGAAAGAATAAACAAGGTTTTCAGGATGAATTATCTCGATGATTTTATTCGTTGATTCATGAAATTGTTGTAGTAAATCAAACGGTTAGCTATTTTGGTCAAAATTTCCGCCAAAATGCTAAATTTCCAGTAAGACTTCTCCAACTATTCATAAAACGAAGTCCTAAAATCATGAGGTTCTTCAAACTGAAAATAAATGGAATCTAAATAACAATAAAAAGGTATTAAGTTAAAAAAAAAAAAAATAGAGCCAAAATGATGAGATCATCTCTTCGGCCCCGCACGTATGGGCGCCAAATTAATGTAATATCCAAGAGGGATAAGGTGTATGTTTTTTAAAAATTGATATAAAAACACCGACGAGTTTATGAAGACGAAGGACTGCGGGAGCCTTTGCTATGCTAGCAGTCAGTCGGTTGGGGAGGTTCGGTCCTTTTCCGCATAAACCATTATTCATCACATTTAATTATTATAGACTCCCTTTTTTTCAAGATCTACTATCGGAAACCTAACTGGGCCTGGATGACTAACGTATAAACAAAATCCCCATGTTAGTCATTTCATTATATGAACGTTAACTAAAAATTACAAAAATACCTATGTCTTTCCAAAATGGAATCCTCACTGCTGTTGTTGTGGGAATAGCTTCGTAACCCTCACCGTCCAATGTCCTGAAAGCTTTTTAATATTATAATCAGGACCCCGAGCATACTTACATCATCTTCTTCTTCACTTCATATGGCAGGAAAACATAAATAACTCTTTTACCAAGTCATATTTTAACTTCCACAATTCAATTTATTCAAGAAAAGGAAAAATTTTTACTTATAGAACAATAAAAGATATACCTGACATAATTACTATCACTATATTTCATCATAGACAAATTTATTCATATATTTATGATGACTTTAAATTAATGAAAAATTTTGAAAAAAAAAATAACCTGTCCTTAAAGGGTTAATTCGTTTAAAAATATCTTTTGCTTCCTAAGCATGAAATTTCACTAATAAGCTATATGGATACAAATCAAAACAAAAAACTAAGAAGAAAGCAAAGAATGAATGTAGTTACAAATTTACATTCTTGTAGATATGTAAATACACTTATGTGTTTTACATTGTCCCTTTTTACTTTTGATTCACAACAAGTAATGAGAAGTCATAAAGATATTGAGTGACATTTTTAAAACGGGTTTCTCAATCTTTTATTCACCTCACTGGAGAGAGCTAACATAGAGTATGTATGTATGTAAATGATCCGCTTTATAAATTCTCATTACAAGTTAGACAAACCGATTGATGTAAGAGAAAGTGCACAAATAAAACAAACAGCTGATGTCCAACTTACCACCAATTTCTCGAGTTGTAGAAGGCCTCCTGCATTTCGATTGTGATGGCGGCTGCTGCAAAAAAATATTAGGGCAAATGGAAGTGCTATCTCTTACATGGGTCGATTGGAATTCTCCTCTCTAAATCTGAACTATTTCCAATTGAGTTAAAAAAACATATTTTTTTATGATTAAACGCAAATATTGATAATCAGCAGATACTTATATCGGTACATATGATGTTACAGACAGTTGAAGTTTGGTGGTCAGATGCCATGCATCTTCAAAAGGAAGCGGGCAACTTCTTCGTTTTGGTGTTGCGTATATTTACATACGATGATAAAATTACGCCTTTCTTATATCGTTGACACGCCACGTATGTAGATTGCTGATGTTTTCCTTGCTACAGAGTCACTATGCGTGAACACAAAAACTGGTAACACTTCAGAAATAGATATGATTGATGTTATATGTCATGGAAACGTTTTGTAGAAGTTGCTCCGTTGTCTATGAGGTTCACTAATATACGTGTCTCAAATTCTGCACCTATAATTTTTCTTCATGAACATCCATATTGGCTGGTAATGAAATTTGAGCTACAAAATCTCTCTTCCAATTGAATGCGTTTAGGCCAGAATCAAACAGGGCATCCTTCAAAGGCACAAACGGATATTATCCACTTTTGGTTTTTTTGATATTGGTGATGAGGAAATTATCGCCAATAAACACACAATTGCTTTGGGTCACAATACAAATCTTCACGCTACCCTGTGGGCAGCGTGAGTGTAGATGTGTTGATTCTTTTCGAGAGATGTAGACTTCCGAATTATTGTACGAGGAGCAAGATCTCCCAGAAATCATGTATGGTTATCTTTAAAGAAATACATATGTCACACACTAGCAATTGAATATGTCTTCTTTTCTCACCTTGCAAATTAATTAAAAAATGCATGAAATATTTAATGTAATGGCTTTTGTTCTTAGGAACAATTTTCAAAACTGACTGCACAACTGTATGATGTTCACAAAACAACCAGATTTTTGATTGGAAAAATTTGATGTTAATACTTCGAGATCTGATTATGAAAGGAAGTAACAAATGAATTTTTGCAACATGATACCTTAACTTGACACTTGTTTAAAACATAGAATCAATTCTTTATGTTGCCATATTGAGAGTCATGACGCAAAGCTGCATCAAGAAGTACTAATTTTGCAAGATTGGTGTGAGATACAAAAATTTTGAGTTTGAGTAAAAACAGTTGTCGTTTATAAAGAATTAATAGATGCAACATTCTTTTTCTTAAAAGATATATATTCCACATTTTTTAGCAGGAAAAATAATGTTTATTTTTAATTAGATATTGTCGACTAAGCCTGCGATATGTTTGTCAAACAGATTTGTATCTCGTTAGCTGAGTAACAAACCATTTGTGGTTTTAAGCTAGTGAAATCACCACGGGCTTAGAACAACGTACCAAAATAAAAATATAAAAACATTGATCTCATTGAGTAACTGTCACTATTTTATTACTTGCTATTCATCAATTCATAACATTGTGATCATTTGCTTTCAGAAATATGCATAGTACCGTTCTTGTTGATACAATTATTGTTAATGCCTAATAAAAAGAAACTTCATGAAAGAATTGATATGTGAATATACTAAAAAAACTGTGCTATTAATTGAGGATTGATATTTAACAATAATATACGACAAAAAATGAAAAAAGTGTGATGTATTCTGGCGAATACTTTTGACCAGCAAAGTGGATTACAAATAGGAATTTGAACCTTGATTTACAAACCTTGAGATCACATACAAATTTGGTAAATATACTGAGAGGTATTAAGATTTACTGTAGTGCACTTCATGTATTAGTCTGGAGTTTTACTAATTTTTTTAAAACAATATAAAGTGTTTATTGGTTACGTGGTTGGTCAGGATTAGGTAAATGCTGAAACTTGATAGTACGAAAGGCTGATACTGTATTCGAATCGGCAAAAAAATATATATACTGGGAGTACATTTTATTAGAATACCATTTTTGATGTGATAATGAAGGTTTATGTCTAGCTTGTGAATTGTACAAAATGCTGTTTTGTATTCAAGTCAGCTAAAGTGGGTTTATTGGAGCAAACGGACATTACAATTGGGAAAGTCATGCCCGGTGAACTTTTGTATTGGGAAAGTCATGCCCGGTGAACTTTTGTATTGGGAAAGTCATGCCCGGTGAACTTTTGTATGGGAAAAGTCATGCCCGGTGAACTTTTGTATTGGGAAAGTCATGCCCGGTGAACTTTTGTACTGGGAAAGTCATGCCCGGTGAACTTTTGTACTGGGAAAGTCATGCCCGGTGAACTTTTGTATTGGGAAAGTCATGCCCGGTGAACTTTTGTATTGGGAAAGTCATGCCCGGTGAACTTTTGTATTGGGAAAGTCATGCCCGGTGAACTTTTGTATTGGGAAAGTCATGCCCGGTCAACTTTTGTATGGGAAAAGTCATGCCCGGTGAACTTTTGTATTGGGAAAGTCATGCCCGGTGATCTTTTGTACTGGGAAAGTCATGCCCGGTGAACTTTTGTATTGGGAAAGTCATGCCCGGTGATCTTTTGTACTGGGAAAGTCATGCCCGGTGAACTTTTGCACTGGGAAAGTCATGCCCGGTGAACTTTTGTATTGGGAAAGTCATGCCCGGTCAACTTTTGTATTGGGAAAGTCATGCCCGGTGATCTTTTGTATTGGGAAAGTCATGCCCGGTGAACTTTTGTATTGGGAAAGTCATGCCCGGTCAACTTTTGTGTTGGGAAAGTCATGCCCGGTGATCTTTTGTACTGGGAAAGTCATGCCCGGTGAACTTTTGTATTGGGAAAGTCATGCCCGGTGATCTTTTGTACTGGGAAAGTCATGCCCGGTGAACTTTTGTATTGGGAAAGTCATGCCCGGTGAACTTTTGTATTGGGAAAGTCATGCCCGGTGAACTTTTGTACTGGGAAAGTCATGCCCGGTGAACTTTTGTACTGAGAAAGTCATGCCCGGTCAACTTTTGTACTGGGAAAGTCATGCCCGGTGAACTTTTGTACTGGGAAAGTCATGCCCGGTCAACTTTTGTATTGGGAAAGTCATGCCCGGTGATCTTTTGTACTGGGAAAGTCATGCCCGGTGAACTTTTGTCCTGGGAAAGTCATGCCCGGTGAACTTTTGTATTGGGAAAGTCATGCCCGGTGAACTTTTGTATTGGGAAAATCATGCCCGGTGAACTTTTGTATTGGGAAAGTCATGCCCGGTGAACTTTTGTATTGGGAAAGTCATGCCCGGCGAACTTTTGTATTGGGAAAGTCATGCCCGGAGAACTTTTGTATTGGGAAAGTCATGCCCGGTGAACTTTTGTATTGGGAAAGTCATGCCCGGTGAACTTTTGTATTGGGAAAGTCATGCCCGGTGAACTTTTGTATTGGGAAAGTCATGTCCGGTGAACTTTTGTATGGGAAAAGTCATGCCCGGTGAACTTTTGTATTGGGAAAGTCATGCCCAGAGAACTTTTGTATTGGGAAAGTCATGCCCGGTGAACTTTTGTATTGGGAAAGTCATGCCCGGTGAACTTTTGTATTGGGAAAGTCATGCCCGGTGAACTTTTGTATGGGAAAAGTCATGCCCGGTGAACTTTTGTATTGGGAAAGTCATGCCCGGTGAACTTTTGTACTGGGAAAGTCATGCCCGGTGAACTTTTGTACTGGGAAAGTCATGCCCGGTGAACTTTTGTATTGGGAAAGTCATGCCCGGTGAACTTTTGTATTGGGAAAGTCATGCCCGGTGAACTTTTGTATTGGGAAAGTCATGCCCGGTGAACTTTTGTATTGGGAAAGTCATGCCCGGTCAACTTTTGTATGGGAAAAGTCATGCCCGGTGAACTTTTGTATTGGGAAAGTCATGCCCGGTGATCTTTTGTACTGGGAAAGTCATGCCCGGTGAACTTTTGTATTGGGAAAGTCATGCCCGGTGATCTTTTGTACTGGGAAAGTCATGCCCGGTGAACTTTTGTATTGGGAAAGTCATGCCCGGTGAACTTTTGTATTGGGAAAGTCATGCCCGGTGAACTTTTGTATTGGGAAAGTCATGCCCGGTGAACTTTTGTATTGGGAAAGTCATGCCCGGTGATCTTTTGTACTGGGAAAATCATGCCCGGTGAACTTTTGTATTGGGAAAGTCATGCCCGGTCAACTTTTGTATTGGAAAAGTCATGCCCGGTGATCTTTTGTACTGGGAAAGTCATGCCCGGTGAACTATTGTATTGGGAAAGTCATGCCCGGTGAACTTTTGTATGGGAAAAGTCATGCCCGGTGAACTTTTGTATTGGGAAAGTCATGCCCGGTGAACTTTTGTATTGGGAAAGTCATGCCCGGTCAACTTTTGTATTGGGAAAGTCATGCCCGGTCAACTTTTGTATTGGGAAAGTCATGCCCGGTGAACTTTTGTATTGGGAAAGTCATGCCCGGTCAACTTTTGTATTGGGAAAGTCATGCCCGGTCATCTTTTGTACTGGGAAAGTCATGCCCGGTGAACTTTTGTACTGGGAAAGTCATGCCCGGTGAACTTTTGTATTGGGAAAGTCATGCCCGGTGAACTTTTGTATTGGGAAAGTCATGCCCGGTGAACTTTTGTATTGGGAAAGTCATGCCCGGTGAACTTTTGTACTGGGAAAGTCATGCCCGGTGAACTTTTGTATTGGGAAAGTCATGCCCGGTGAACTTTTGTATTGGGAAAGTCATGCCCGGTGAACTTTTGTATTGGGAAAGTCATGCCCGGTGATCTTTTGTACTGGGAAAGTCATGCCCGGTAAAATTTGTATGGGAAAAGTCATGCCCGGTGAACTTTTGTACTGGGAAAGTCATGCCCGGTGAACTTTTGTATTGGGAAAGTCATGCCCGGTGAACTTTTGTATTGGGAAAGTCATGCCCGGTGAACTTTTGTATTGGGAAAGTCATGCCCGGTGATCTTTTGTACTGGGAAAGTCATGCCCGGTGAACTTTTGTATGGGAAAAGTCATGCCCGGTGAACTTTTGTACTGGGAAAGTCATGCCCGGTGAACTTTTGTATGGGAAAAGTCATGCCCGGTGAACTTTTGTATGGGAAAAGTCATGCCCGGTGAACTTTTGTATTGGGAAAGTCATGCCCGGTCAACTTTTGTATTGGGAAAGTCATGCCCGGTGATCTTTTGTACTGGGAAAGTCATGCCCGGTGAACTTTTGTATTGGGAAAGTCATGCCCGGTCAACTTTTGTTTCGGGAAAGTCATGCCCGGTCAACTTTTGTATTGGGAAAGTCATGCCCGGTGATCTTTTGTACTGGGAAAGTCATGCCCGGTGAACTTTTGTATTGGGAAAGTCATGCCCGGTGAACTTTTGTATTGGGAAAGTCATGCCCGGTGATCTTTTGTACTGGGAAAGTCATGCCCGGTGAACTTTTGTATTGGGAAAGTCATGCCCGGTGAACTTTTGTATTGGGAAAGTCATGCCCGGTGAACTTTTGTATTGGGAAAGTCATGCCCGGTGAACTTTTGTATTGGGAAAGTCATGCCCGGTGAACTTTTGTATTGGGAAAGTCATGCCCGGTGAACTTTTGTATTGGGAAAGTCATGCCCGGTGAACTTTTGTATTGGGAAAGTCATGCCCGGTGAACTTTTGTATTGGGAAAGTCATGCCCGGTGAACTTTTGTATTGGGAAAGTCATGCCCGGTGAACTTTTGTACTGGGAAAGTCATGCCCGGTGAACTTTTGTATTGGGAAAGTCATGCCCGGTGAACTTTTGTATGGGAAAAGTCATGCCCGGTGAACTTTTGTATGGGAAAAGTCATGCCCGGTGAACTTTTGTATTGGGAAAGTCATGCCCGGTCAACTTTTGTATTGGGAAAGTCATGCCCGGTGATCTTTTGTACTGGGAAAGTCATGCCCGGTGAACTTTTGTATGGGAAAAGTCATGCCCGGTGAACTTTTGTATTGGGAAAGTCATGCCCGGTGAACTTTTGTATTGGGAAAGTCATGCCCGGTGAACTTTTGTATTGGGAAAGTCATGCCCGGTGAACTTTTGTATTGGGAAAGTCATGCCCGGTGAACTTTTGTATTGGGAAAGTCATGCCCGGTGAACTTTTGTATTGGGAAAGTCATGCCCGGTCAACTTTTGTATTGGGAAAGTCATGCCCGGTGAACTTTTGTACTGGGAAAGTCATGCCCGGTGAACTTTTGTATTGGGAAAGTCATGCCCGGTGAACTTTTGTATGGGAAAAGTCATGCCCGGTGAACTTTTGTATGGGAAAAGTCATGCCCGGTGAACTTTTGTATTGGGAAAGTCATGCCCGGTCAACTTTTGTATTGGGAAAGTCATGCCCGGTGATCTTTTGTACTGGGAAAGTCATGCCCGGTGAACTTTTGTATTGGGAAAGTCATGCCCGGTCAACTTTTGTATTGGGAAAGTCATGCCCGGTCAACTTTTGTATTGGGAAACTCATGCCCGGTGATCTTTTGTACTGGGAAAGTCATGCCCGGTGAACTTTTGTATGGGAAAAGTCATGCCCGGTGAACTTTTGTATTGGGAAAGTCATGCCCGGTGAACTTTTGTATTGGGAAAGTCATGCCCGGTGATCTTTTGTACTGGGAAAGTCATGCCCGGTGAACTTTTGTATTGGGAAAGTCATGCCCGGTGAACTTTTGTATTGGGAAAGTCATGCCCGGTGAACTTTTGTACTGGGAAAGTCATGCCCGGTGAACTTTTGTATTGGGAAAGTCATGCCCGGTGAACTTTTGTATTGGGAAAGTCATGCCCGGTCAACTTTTATATGGGAAAAGTCATGCCCGGTGAACTTTTGTATTGGGAAAGTCATGCCCGGTCAACTTTTGTATTAGGAAAGTCATGCCCGGGGAACTTTTGTATGGGAAAAGTCATGCCCGGTGATCTTTTGTACTGGGAAAGTCATGCCCGTTGAACTTTTGTATTGGGAAAGTCATGCCCGGTGAACTTTTGTATTGGGAAAGTCATGCCCGGTGAACTTTTGTACTGGGAAAGTCATGCCCGGTGAACTTTTGTATTGGGAAAGTCATGCCCGGTGAACTTTTGTATGGAAAAGTCATGCCCGGTGAACTTTTGTATGGGAAAAGTCATGCCCGGTGAACTTTTGTATTGGGAAAGTCATGCCCGGTCAACTTTTGTATTGGGAAAGTCATGCCCGGTGATCTTTTGTACTGGGAAAGTCATGCCCGGTGAACTTTTGTATGGGAAAAGTCATGCCCGGTGAACTTTTGTATTGGGAAAGTCATGCCCGGTGAACTTTTGTATTGGGAAAGTCATGCCCGGTGAACTTTTGTATTGGGAAAGTCATGCCCGGTGAACTTTTGTATTGGGAAAGTCATGCCCGGTGAACTTTTGTATTGGGAAAGTCATGCCCGGTGAACTTTTGTATTGGGAAAGTCATGCCCGGTCAACTTTTGTATTGGGAAAGTCATGCCCGGTGAACTTTTGTACTGGGAAAGTCATGCCCGGTGAACTTTTGTATTGGGAAAGTCATGCCCGGTGAACTTTTGTATGGGAAAAGTCATGCCCGGTGAACTTTTGTATGGGAAAAGTCATGCCCGGTGAACTTTTGTATTGGGAAAGTCATGCCCGGTCAACTTTTGTATTGGGAAAGTCATGCCCGGTGATCTTTTGTACTGGGAAAGTCATGCCCGGTGAACTTTTGTATTGGGAAAGTCATGCCCGGTCAACTTTTGTATTGGGAAAGTCATGCCCGGTCAACTTTTGTATTGGGAAACTCATGCCCGGTGATCTTTTGTACTGGGAAAGTCATGCCCGGTGAACTTTTGTATGGGAAAAGTCATGCCCGGTGAACTTTTGTATTGGGAAAGTCATGCCCGGTGAACTTTTGTATTGGGAAAGTCATGCCCGGTGATCTTTTGTACTGGGAAAGTCATGCCCGGTGAACTTTTGTATTGGGAAAGTCATGCCCGGTGAACTTTTGTATTGGGAAAGTCATGCCCGGTGAACTTTTGTACTGGGAAAGTCATGCCCGGTGAACTTTTGTATTGGGAAAGTCATGCCCGGTGAACTTTTGTATTGGGAAAGTCATGCCCGGTCAACTTTTATATGGGAAAAGTCATGCCCGGTGAACTTTTGTATTGGGAAAGTCATGCCCGGTCAACTTTTGTATTAGGAAAGTCATGCCCGGGGAACTTTTGTATGGGAAAAGTCATGCCCGGTGATCTTTTGTACTGGGAAAGTCATGCCCGTTGAACTTTTGTATTGGGAAAGTCATGCCCGGTGAACTTTTGTATTGGGAAAGTCATGCCCGGTGAACTTTTGTATTGGGAAAGTCATGCCCGGTGAACTTTTGTACTGGGAAAGTCATGCCCGGTGAACTTTTGTATTGGGAAAGTTATGCCCGGTGAACTTTTGTATTGGGAAAGTCATGCCCGGTGAACTTTTGTATTGGGAAAGTCATGCCCGGTGAACTTTTGTATGGAAAAAGTCATGCCCGGTGAACTTTTGTATGGGAAAAGTCATGCCCGGTGAACTTTTGTATTGGGAAAGTCATGCCCGGTCAACTTTTGTATTGGGAAAGTCATGCCCGGTGATCTTTTGTACTGGGAAAGTCATGCCCGGTGAACTTTTGTATGGGAAAAGTCATGCCCGGTGAACTTTTATATTGGGAAAGTCATGCCCGGTGAACTTTTGTATTGGGAAAGTCATGCCCGGTGAACTTTTGTATTGGGAAAGTCATGCCCGGTGAACTTTTGTATTGGGAAAGTCATGCCCGGTGAACTTTTGTATTGGGAAAGTCATGCCCGGTGAACTTTTGTATTGGGAAAGTCATGCCCGGTGAACTTTTGTATTGGGAAAGTCATGCCCGGTCAACTTTTGTATTGGGAAAGTCATGCCCGGTGAACTTTTGTACTGGGAAAGTCATGCCCGGTGAACTTTTGTATGGGAAAAGTCATGCCCGGTGAACTTTTGTATGGGAAAAGTCATGCCCGGTGAACTTTTGTATTGGGAAAGTCCTGCCCGGTCAACTTTTGTATTGGGAAAGTCATGCCCGATGATCTTTTGTACTGGGAAAGTCATGCCCGGTGAACTTTTGTATTGGGAAAGTCATGCCCGGTCAACTTTTGTATTAGGAAAGTCATGCCCGGTGAACTTTTGTATGGGAAAAGTCATGCCCGGTGATCTTTTGTACTGGGAAAGTCATGCCCGTTGAACTTTTGTATTGGGAAAGTCATGCCCGGTGAACTTTTGTATTGGGAAAGTCATGCCCGGTGAACTTTTGTATTGGGAAAGTCATGCCCGGTGAACTTTTGTACTGGGAAAGTCATGCCCGGTGAACTTTTGTATTGGGAAAGTTATGCCCGGTGAACTTTTGTATTGGGAAAGTCATGCCCGGTGAACTTTTGTATTGGGAAAGTCATGCCCGGTGAACTTTTGTATGGGAAAAGTCATGCCCGGTGAACTTTTGTATGGGAAAAGTCATGCCCGGTGAACTTTTGTATTGGGAAAGTCATGCCCGGTCAACTTTTGTATTGGGAAAGTCATGCCCGGTGATCTTTTGTACTGGGAAAGTCATGCCCGGTGAACTTTTGTATGGGAAAAGTCATGCCCGGTGAACTTTTGTATTGGGAAAGTCATGCCCGGTGAACTTTTGTATTGGGAAAGTCATGCCCGGTGAACTTTTGTATTGGGAAAGTCATGCCCGGTGAACTTTTGTATTGGGAAAGTCATGCCCGGTGAACTTTTGTATTGGGAAAGTCATGCCCGGTGAACTTTTGTATTGGGAAAGTCATGCCCGGTGAACTTTTGTATTGGGAAAGTCATGCCCGGTGAACTTTTGTACTGGGAAAGTCATGCCCGGTGAACTTTTGTATTGGGAAAGTCATGCCCGGTGAACTTTTGTATGGGAAAAGTCATGCCCGGTGAACTTTTGTATGGGAAAAGTCATGCCCGGTGAACTTTTGTATTGGGAAAGTCCTGCCCGGTCAACTTTTGTATTGGGAAAGTCATGCCCGGTGATCTTTTGTACTGGGAAAGTCATGCCCGGTGAACTTTTGTATTGGGAAAGTCATGCCCGGTCAACTTTTGTATTGGGAAAGTCATGCCCGGTCAACTTTTGTATTGGGAAAGTCATGCCCGGTGATCTTTTGTACTGGGAAAGTCATGCCCGGTGAACTTTTGTATGGGAAAAGTCATGCCCGGTGAACTTTTGTATTGGGAAAGTCATGCCCGGTGAACTTTTGTATTGGGAAAGTCATGCCCGGTGATCTTTTGTACTGGGAAAGTCATGCCCGGTGAACTTTTGTATTGGGAAAGTCATGCCCGGTGAACTTTTGTATTGGGAAAGTCATGCCCGGTGAACTTTTGTACTGGGAAAGTCATGCCCGGTGAACTTTTGTATTGGGAAAGCCATGCCCGGTGAACTTTTGTATTGGGAAAGTCATGCCCGGTCAACTTTTGTATGGGAAAAGTCATGCCCGGTGAACTTTTGTATTGGGAAAGTCAGGCCCGGTCAACTTTTGTATTAGGAAAGTCATGCCC
Source organism: Musca autumnalis (assembly GCF_047663935.1). NCBI lineage: Eukaryota > Metazoa > Arthropoda > Insecta > Diptera > Muscidae > Musca > Musca autumnalis. Next base: position 124,505 of record NW_027411757.1, read on the forward strand.
GGTGAACTTTTGTATGGGAAAAGTCATGCCCGGTGATCTTTTGTACTGGGAAAGTCATGCCCGTTGAACTTTTGTTTTGGGAAAGTCATGCCCGGTGAACTTTTGTATTGGGAAAGTCATGCCCGGTGAACTTTTGTATTGGGAAAGTCATGCCCGGTGAACTTTTGTACTGGGAAAGTCATGCCCGGTGAACTTTTGTATTGGGAAAGTTATGCCCGGTGAACTTTTGTATTGGGAAAGTCATGCCCGGTGAACTTTTGTATTGGGAAAGTCATGCCCGGTGATCTTTTGTACTGGGAAAGTCATGCCCGGTGAACTTTTGTATGGGAAAAGTCATGCCCGGTGATCTTTTGTACCGGGAAAGTCATGCCCGGTGAACTTTTGTATGGGAAAAGTCATGCCCGGTTAACTTTTGTATGGGAAAAGTCATGCCCGGTGAACTTTTGTATTGGGAAAGTCATGCCCGGTCAACTTTGTATTGGGAAAGTCATGCCCGGTGATCTTTTGTACTGGGAAAGTCATGCCCGGTGAACTTTTGTATTGGGAAAGTCATGCCCGGTCAACTTTTGTATTGGGAAAGTCATGCCCGGTCAACTTTTGTATTGGGAAAGTCATGCCCGGTGACCTTTTGTACTGGGAAAGTCATGCCCGGTGAACTTTTGTATGGGACAAGTCATGCCCGGTGATCTTTTGTACTGGGAAAGTCATGCCCGGTCAACTTTTGTATGGGAAAAGTCATGCCCGGTGAACTTTTGTATTGGGAAAGTCATGCCCGGTCAACTTTTGTATTAGGAAAGTCATGCCCGGAGAACTTTTGTACTGGGAAAGTCATGCCCGGTGAACTTTTGTATTGGGAAAGTCATGCCCGGTCAACTTTTGTATTGGGAAAGTCATGCCCGGTGATCTTTTGTACTGGGAAAGTCATGCCCGGTGAACTTTTGTATTGGGAAAGACATGCCCGGTGATCTTTAGTACTAGGAAAGTCATGCCCGGTGAACTTTTGTATTGGGAAAGTCATGCCCGGTGAACTTTTGTATTGGGAAAGTTATGCCCGGTGAACTTTTGTACTGGGAAAGTCATGCCCGGTGAACTTTTGTACTGGGAAAGTCATGCCCGGTCAACTTTTGTACTGGGAAAGTCATGCCCGGTGAACTTTTGTACTGGGAAAGTCATGCCCGGTCAACTTTTGTATTGGGAAAGTCATGCCCGGTGATCTTTTGTACTGGGAAAGTCATGCCCGGTGAACTTTTGTACTGGGAAAGTCATGCCCGGTGAACTTTTGTATTGGGAAAGTCATGCCCGGTGAACTTTTGTACTGGGAAAGTCATGCCCGGTGAACTTTTGTATTGGGAAAGTCATGCCCGGTGAACTTTTGTATTGGGAAAGTCATGCCCGGTGAACTTTTGTATTGGGAAAGTCATGCCCGGTGAACTTTTGTATTGGGAAAGTCATGCCCGGTGAACTTTTGTACTGGGAAAGTCATGCCCGGTGAACTTTTGTATTGGGAAAGTCATGCCCGGAGAACTTTTGTATTGGGAAAGTCATGCCCGGTGAACTTTTGTATTGGGAAAGTCATGCCCGGTGAACTTTTGTATTGGGAAAGTCATGCCCGGTGAACTTTTGTATTGGGAAAGTCATGCCCGGTGAACTTTTGTATTGGGAAAGTCATGCCCGGTCAACTTTTGTATTGGGAAAGTCATGCCCGGTGAACTTTTGTACTGGGAAAGTCATGCCCGGTGAACTTTTGTATTGGGAAAGTCATGCCCGGTGAACTTTTGTATGGGAAAAGTCATGCCCGGTGAACTTTTGTATGGGAAAAGTCATGCCCGGTGAACTTTTGTATTGGGAAAGTCATGCCCGGTGAACTTTTGTATTGGGAAAGTCATGCCCGGTGAACTTTTGTATTGGGAAAGTCATGCCCGGTGAACTTTTGTATTGGGAAAGTCATGCCCGGTCAACTTTTGTATTGGGAAAGTCATGCCCGGTGAACTTTTGTACTGGGAAAGTCATGCCCGGTGAACTTTTGTATTGGGAAAGTCATGCCCGGTGAACTTTTGTATGGGAAAAGTCATGCCCGGTGAACTTTTGTATGGGAAAAGTCATGCGCGGTCAACTTTTGTATTGGGAAAGTCATGCCCGGTCAACTTTTGTATTGGGAAAGTCATGCCCGGTGATCTTTTGTACTGGGAAAGTCATGCCCGGTGAACTTTTGTATGGGAAAAGTCATGCCCGGTGATCTTTTGTACTGGGAAAGTCATGCCCGGTGAACTTTTGTATTGGGAAAGTCATGCCCGGTCAACTTTTGAATTGGGAAAGTCATGCCCGGTGATCTTTTGTACTGGGAAAGTCATGCCCGGTGAACTTTTGTATGGGAAAAGTCATGCCCGGTGAACTTTTGTATGGGTAAAGTCATGCCCGGTGAACTTTTGTATTGGGAAAGTCATGCCCGGTCAACTTTTGTATTGGGAAAGTCATGCCCGGTGATCTTTTGTACTGGGAAAGTCATGCCCGGTGAACTTTTGTATTGGGAAAGTCATGCCCGGTCAACTTTTGTATTGGGAAAGTCATGCCCGGTCAACTTTTGTATTGGGAAAGTCATGCCCGGTGAACTTTTGTATTGGGAAAGTCATGCCCGGTCAACTTTTGTATTGGGAAAGTCATGTCCGGTGATCTTTTGTACTGGGAAAGTCATGCCCGGTGAACTTTTGTATTGGGAAAGTCATGCCCGGTGAACTTTTGTATGGGAAAAGTCATGCCCGGTGAACTTTTGTATTGGGAAAGTCATGCCCGGTGAACTTTTGTACTGGGAAAGTCATGCCCGTTGAACTTTTGTACTGGGAAAGTCATGCCCGGTGAACTTTTGTATTGGGAAAGTCATGCCCGGTGAACTTTTGTATTGGGAAAGTCATGCCCGGTGAACTTTTGTATTGGGAAAGTCATGCCCGGTGAACTTTTGTATTGGGAAAGTCATGCCCGGTCAACTTTTGTATTGGGAAAGCCATGCCCGGTCAACTTTTGTATGGGAAAAGTCATGCCCGGTGAACTTTTGTATTGGGAAAGTCATGCCCGGTCAACTTTTGTATTAGGAAAGTCATGCCCGGTGAACTTTTGTATGGGAAAAGTCATGCCCGGTGATCTTTTGTACTGGGAAAGTCATGCCCGGTGAACTTTTGTATTGGGAAAGTCATGCCCGGTCAACTTTTGTATTAGGAAAGTCATGCCCGGTGAACTTTTGTACTGGGAAAGTCATGCCCGGTGAACTTTTGTATTGGGAAAGTCATGCCCGGTCAACTTTTGTATTGGGAAAGTCATGCCCGGTGAACTTTTGTATTGGGAAAGTCATGCCCGGTGAACTTTTGTACTGGGAAAGTCATGCCCGGTGAACTTTTGTATTGGGAAAGTCATGCCCGGTGAACTTTTGTATTGGGAAAGTCATGCCCGGTGAACTTTTGTTTTGGGAAAGTCATGCCCGGTGAACTTTTGTATTGGGAAAGTCATGCCCGGTGAACTTTTGTATTGGGAAAGTCATGCCCGGTGAACTTTTGTATTGGGAAAGTCATGCCCGGTCAACTTTTGTATTGGGAAAGTCATGCCCGGTGAACTTTTGTACTGGGAAAGTCATGCCCGGTGAACTTTTGTATTGGGAAAGTCATGCCCGGTGAACTTTTGTATGGAAAAAGTCATGCCCGGTGAACTTTTGTATGGGAAAAGTCATGCCCGGTGAACTTTTGTATTGGGAAAGTCATGCCCGGTCAACTTTTGTATTGGGAAAGTCATGCCCGGTGAACTTTTGTATTAGGAAAGTCATGCCCGGTCAACTTTTGTATTGGGAAAGTCATGCCCGGTGATCTTTTGTACTGGGAAAGTCATGCCCGGTGAACTTTTGTATGGGAAAAGTCATGCCCGGTGAACTTTTGTATTGGGAAAGTCATGCCCGGTGAACTTTTGTATTGGGAAAGTCATGAACGGTCAACTTTTGTATTAGGAAAGTCATGCCCGGTGAACTGGGAAAGTCATGCCCGGTGAACTTTTGTATTGGGAAAGTCATGCCCGGTCAACTTTTGTATTGGGAAAGTCATGCCCGGTGATCTTTTGTACTTTGAAATTCATGCCCGGTGAACTTTTGTATTGGGAAAGTCATGCCCGGTGATCTTTTGTACTGGGAAAGTCATGCCCGGTGAACTTTTGTATTGGGAAAGTCATGCCCGGTGAACTTTTGTATTGGGAAAGTCATGCCCGGTGATCTTTTGTACTGGGAAAGTCATGCCCGGTGAACTTTTGTATTGGGAAAGTCATGCCCGGTGAACTTTTGTATTGGGAAAGTCATGCCCGGTCAACTTTTGTATTGGGAAAGTCATGCCCGGTGATCTTTTGTACTGGGAAAGTCATGCCCGGTCAACTTTTGTATGGGAAAAGTCATGCCCGGTGAACTTTTGTACTGGGAAAGTCATGCCCGGTGAACTTTTGTATTGGGAAAGTCATGCCCGGTCAACTTTTGTATTGGGAAAGTCATGTCCGGTGATCTTTTGTACTGGGAAAGTCATGCCCGGTGAACTTTTGTATTGGGAAAGTCATGCCCGGTGAACTTTTGTATGGGAAAAGTCATGCCCGGTGAACTTTTGTATGGGAAAAGTCATGCCCGGTTAACTTTTGTATTGGGAAAGTCATGCCCGGTGAACTTTTGTATTGGGAAAGTCATGCCCGGTGAACTTTTGTATTGGGAAAGTCATGCCCGGTGAACTTTTGTATTGGGAAAGTCATGCCCGGTGAACTTTTGTATTGGGAAAGTCATGCCCGGTGAACTTTTGTATTGGGAAAGTCATGCCCGGTGAACTTTTGTATTGGGAAAGTCATGCCCGGTGAACTTTTGTACTGGGAAAGTCATGCCCGGTGAACTTTTGTATTGGGAAAGTCATGCCCGGTGAACTTTTGTATGGGAAAAGTCATGCCCGGTGAACTTTTGTATGGGAAAAATCATGCCCGGTGAACTTTTGTATTGGGAAAGTCATGCCCGGTCAACTTTTGTATTGGGAAAGTCATGCCCGGTGATCTTTTGTACTGGGAAAGTCATGCCCGGTGAACTTTTGTATTGGGAAAGTCATGCCCGGTCAACTTTTGTATTGGGAAAGTCATGCCCGGTCAACTTTTGTTTGGGAAAGTCATGCCCGGTGATCTTTTGTACTGGGAAAGTCATGCCCGGTGAACTTTTGTATGGGAAAAGTCATGCCCGGTGATCTTTTGTACTGGGAAAGTCATGCCCGGTCAACTTTTGTATGGGAAAAGTCATGCCCGGTGAACTTTTGTATTGGGAAAGTCATGCCCGGTCAACTTTTGTATTATTAAAGTCATGCCCGGTGAACTTTTGTACTGGGAAAGTCATGCCCGGTGAACTTTTGTATTGGGAAAGTCATGCCCGGTCAACTTTTGTATTGGGAAAGTCATGCCCGGTGATCTTTTGTACTGGGAAAGTCATGCCCGGTGAACTTTTGTATTGGGAAAGTCATGCCCGGTGAACTTTTGTATGGGAAAAGTCATGCCCGGTGAACTTTTGTATTGGGAAAGTCATGCCCGGTGATCTTTTGTACTGGGAAAGTCATGCCCGGTGAACTTTTGTATTGGGAAAGTCATGCCCGGTCAACTTTTGTATTGGGAAAGTCATGCCCGGTGAACTTTTGTATTGGGAAAGTCATGCCCGGTGATCTTTTGTACTGGGAAAGTCATGCCCGGTGAACTTTTGTATGGGAAAAGTCATGCCCGGTGATCTTTTGTACTGGGAAAGTCATGCCCGGTCAACTTTTGTATGGGAAAAGTCATGCCCGGTGAACTTTTGTATTGGGAAAGTCATGCCCGGTCAACTTTTGTATTAGGAAAGTCATGCCCGGTGAACTTTTGTACTGGGAAAGTCATGCCCGGTGAACTTTTGTATTGGGAAAGTCATGCCCGGTCAACTTTTGTATTGGGAAAGTCATGCCCGGTGATCTTTTGTACTGGGAAAGTCATGCCCGGTGAACTTTTGTATTGGGAAAGTCATGCCCGGTGATCTTTTGTACTGGGAAAGTCATGCCCGGTGAACTTTTGTATTGGGAAAGTCATGCCCGGTGAACTTTAGTACTGGGAAAGTCATGCCCGGTGAACTTTTGTACAGGGAAAGTCATGCCCGGTGAACTTTTGTACTGGGAAAGTTATGCCCGGTCAACTTTTGTACTGGGAAAGTCATGCCCGGTGAACTTTTGTACTGGGAAAGTCATGCCCGGTCAACTTTTGTATTGGGAAAGTCATGCCCGGTGATCTTTTGTACTGGAAAAGTCATGCCCGGTGAACTTTTGTACTGGGAAAGTCATGCCCGGTGAACTTTTGTATTGGGAAAGTCATGCCCGGTGAACTTTTGTATTGGGAAAGTCATGCCCGGTGAACTTTTGTATTGGGAAAGTCATGCCCGGTGAACTTTTGTATTGGGAAAGTCATGCCCGGTGAACTTTTGTATTGGGAAAGTCATGCCCGATGAACTGTTGTATTGGGAAAGTCATGCCCGGTGAACTTTTGTATTGGGAAAGTCATGCCCGGTGAACTTTTGTATTGGGAAAGTCATGCTCGGTGAACTTTTGTACTGGGAAAGTCATGCCCAGTGAACTTTTGTATTGGGAAAGTCATGCCCGGTGAACTTTTGTATTGGGAAAGTCATGCCCGGTGAACTTTTGTATTGGGAAAGTCATGCCCGGTGAACTTTTGTATTGGGAAAGTCATGCCCGGTGAACTTTTGTATTGGGAAAGTCATGCCCGGTGAACTTTTGTATTGGGAAAGTCATGCCCGGTCAACTTTTGTATTGGGAAAGTCATGCCCGGTGAACTTTTGTACTGGGAAAGTCATGCCCGGTGAACTTTTGTATTGGGAAAGTCATGCCCGGTGAACTTTTGTATGGGAAAAGTCATGCCCGGTGAACTTTTGTATGGGAAAAGTCATGCCCGGTTAACTTTTGTATTGGGAAAGTCATGCCCGGTGAACTTTTGTATTGGGAAAGTCATGACCGGTGATCTTTTGTACTGGGAAAGTCATGCCCGGTGAACTTTTGTATTGGGAAAGTCATGCCCGGTCAACTTTTGTATTGGGAAAGTCATGCCCGGTGATCTTTTGTACTGGGAAAGTCATGCCCGGTGAACTTTTGTATTGGGAAAGTCATGCCCGGTGATCTTTTGTACTGGGAAAGTCATGCCCGGTGAACTTTTTTACTGGGAATGTCATGCCCGGTGAACTTTTGTATTGGGAAAGTCATGCCCGGTGAACTTTTGTATTGGGAAAGTCATGCCCGGTGAACTTTTGTATTGGGAAAGTCATGCCCGGTGAACTTTTGTATTGGGAAAGTCATGCCCGGTGAACTTTTGTATTGGGAAAGTCATGCCCGGTGAACTTTGGTATTGGGAAAGTCATGCCCGGTGAACTTTTGTATTGGGAAAGTCATGCCCGGTGAACTTTTGTACTGGGAAAGTCATGCCCGGTGAACTTTTGTATTGGGAAAGTCATGCCCGGTGAACTTTTGTATTGGGAAAGTCATGCCCGGTGAACTTTTGTATTGGGAAAGTCATGCCCGGTGAACTTTTGTATTGGGAAAGTCATGCCCGGTGAACTTTTGTATTGGGAAAGTCATGCCCGGTGAACTTTTGTATTGGGAAAGTCATGCCCGGTGAACTTTTGTATTGGGAAAGTCATGCCCGGTGAACTTTTGTATTGGGAAAGTCATGCCCGGTGAACTTTTGTACTGGGAAAGTCATGCCCGGTGAACTTTTGTATTGGGAAAGTCATGCCCGGTGAACTTTTGTATGGGAAAAGTCATGCCCGGTGAACTTTTGTATGGGAAAAATCATGCCCGGTGAACTTTTGTATTGGGAAAGTCATGCCCGGTCAACTTTTGTATTGGGAAAGTCATGCCCGGTGATCTTTTGTACTGGGAAAGTCATGCCCGGTGAACTTTTGTATTGGGAAAGTCATGCCCGGTCAACTTTTGTATTGGGAAAGTCATGCCCGGTCAACTTTTGTTTGGGAAAGTCATGCCCGGTGATCTTTTGTACTGGGAAAGTCATGCCCGGTGAACTTTTGTATGGGAAAAGTCATGCCCGGTGATCTTTTGTACTGGGAAAGTCATGCCCGGTGAACTTTTGTATTGGGAAAGTCATGCCCGGTCAACTTTTGTATTGGGAAAGTCATACCCGGTGATCTTTTGTACTGGGAAAGTCATTCCCGGTGAACTTTTGTATTGGGAAAGTCATGCCCGGTGAACTTTTGTATGGGAAAAGCCATGCCCGGTGAACTTTTGTATTGGGAAAGTCATGCCCGGTGATCTTTTGTACTGGGAAAGTCATGCCCGGTGAACTTTTGTATTGGGAAAGTCATGCCCGGTCAACTTTTGTATTGGGAAAGTCATGTCCGGTGAACTTTTGTATTGGGAAAGTCATGCCCGGTGATCTTTTGTACTAAGAAAGTCATGCCCGGTGAACTTTTGTATGGGAAAAGTCATGCCCGGTGATCTTTTGTACTGGGAAAGTCATGCCCGGTCAACTTTTGTATGGGAAAATCATGCCCGGTGAACTTTTGTATTGGGAAAGTCATGCCCGGTCAATTTTTGTATTAGGAAAGTCATGCCCGGTGAACTTTTGTACTGGGAAAGTCATGCCCGGTGAACTTTTGTATTGGGAAAGTCATGCCCGGTGATCTTTTGTACTGGGAAAGTCATGCCCGGTGAACTTTTGTATTGGGAAAGTCATGCCCGGTGATCTGTTGTACTGGGAAAGTCATGCCCGGTGATCTTTTGTACTGGGAAAGTCATGCCCGGTGAACTTTTGTATTGGGAAAGTCATGCCCGGTGAACTTTTGTACTGGGAAAGTCATGCCCGGTGAACTTTTGTACTGGGAAAGTCATGCCCGGTGAACTTTTGTACTGGGAAAGTTATGCCCGGTCAACTTTTGTACTGGGAAAGTCATGCCCGGTGAACTTTTGTACTGGGAAAGTCATGCCCGGTCAACTTTTGTATTGGGAAAGTCATGCCCGGTGATCTTTTGTACTGGGAAAGTCATGCCCGGTGAACTTTTGTACTGGGAAAGTCATGCCCGGTGAACTTTTGTATTGGGAAAGTCATGCCCGGTGAACTTTTGTATTGGGAAAGTCATGCCCGGTGAACTTTTGTATTGGGAAAGTCATGCCCGGTGAACTTTTGTATTGGGAAAGTCATGCCCGGTCAACTTTTGTATTATTAAAGTCATGCTCGGTGAACTTTTGTACTGGGAAAGTCATGCCCGGTGAACTTTTGTATTGGGAAAGTCATGCCCGGTCAACTTTTGTATTGGGAAAGTCATGCCCGGTGATCTTTTGTACTGGGAAAGTCATGCCCGGTGAACTTTTGTATTGGGAAAGTCATGCCCGGTGAACTTTTGTATGGGAAAAGTCATGCCCGGTGAACTTTTGTATTGGGAAAGTCATGCCCGGTGATCTTTTGTACTGGGAAAGTCATGCCCGGTGAACTTTTGTATTGGGAAAGTCATGCCCGGTCAACTTTTGTATTGGGAAAGTCATGCCCGGTGAACTTTTGTATTGGGAAAGTCATGCCCGGTGATCTTTTGTACTGGGAAAGTCATGCCCGGTGAACTTTTGTATTGGGAAAGTCATGCCCGGTGAACTTTTGTATTGGGAAAGTCATGCCCGGTCAACTTTTGTATTGGGAAAGTCATGCCCGGTGAACTTTTGTATTGGGAAAGTCATGCCCGGTGAACTTTTGTATTGGGAAAGTCATGCCCGGTGATCTTTTGTACTGGGAAAGTCATGCCCGGTGAACTTTTGTATTGGGAAAGTCATGCCCGGTCAACTTTTGTATTGGGAAAGTCATGCCCGGTGATCTTTTGTACTGGGAAAGTCATGCCCGGTGAACTTTTGTATTGGGAAAGTCATGCCCGGTGAACTTTTGTATGGGAAAAGTCATGCCCGGTGAACTTTTGTATTGGGAAAGTCATGCCCGGTGAACTTTTGTATTGGGAAAGTCATGCCCGGTCAACTTTTGTATTGGGAAAGTCATGCCCGGTCAACTTTTGTATTGGGAAAGTCATGCCCGGTGAACTTTTGTATTGGGAAAGTCATGCCCGGTGATCTTTTGTACTGGGAAAGTCATGCCCGGTGAACTTTTGTATTGGGAAAGTCATGCCCGGTGATCTTTTGTACTGGGAAATTCATGCCCGGTGAACTTTTGTATTGGGAAAGTCATGCCCGGTGAACTTTTGTATTGGGAAAGTCATGCCCGGTGAACTTTTGTATTGGGAAAGTCATGCCCGGTGAACTTTTGTATTGGGAAAGTCATGCCCGGTGATCTTTTGTACTGGGAAAGTCATGCCCGGTGAACTTTTGTATTGGGAAAGTCATGCCCGGTGAACTTTTGTATTGGGAAAGTCATGCCCGGTGATCTTTTTTACTGGGAAAGTCATGCCCGGTGAACTTTTGTATTGGGAAAGTCATGCCCGGTCAACTTTTGTATTGGGGAAGTCATGCCCGGTGAACTTTTGTATTGGGAAAGTCATGCCCGGTGAACTTTTGTATTGGGAAAGTCATGCCCGGTGATCTTTTGTACAAGGAAAGTCATGCCCGGTGAACTTTTGTATTGGGAAAGTCATGCCCGGTGAACTTTTGTATTGGGAAAGTCATGCCCGGTGAACTTTTGTATTGGGAAAGTCATGCCCGGTCAACTTTTGTATTGGGAAAGTCATGCCCGGTGAACTTTTGTATTGGGAAAGTCATGCCCGGTCAACTTTTGTATTGGGAAAGTCATGCCCGGTGAACTTTTGTATTGGGAAAGTCATGCCCGGTGAACTTTTGTATTGGGAAAGTCATGCCCGGTGAACTTTTGTATTTGGAAAGTCATGCCCGGTGAACTTTTGTATTGGGAAAGTCATGCCCGGTGAACTTTTGTATTGGGAAAGTCATGCCCGGTGAACTTTTGTATTGGGAAAGTCATGCCCGGTGAACTTTTGTACTGGGAAAGTCATGCCCGGTGAACTTTTGTATTGGGAAAGTCATGCCCGGTGAACTTTTGTATGGGAAAAGTCATGCCCGGTCAACTTTTGTATTAGGAAAGTCATGCCCGGTGAACTTTTGTACTGGGAAAGTCATGCCCGGTGAACTTTTGTATTGGGAAAGTCATGCCCGGTCAACTTTTGTATTAGGAAAGTCATGCCCGGTTAACTTTTGTATTGGGAAAGTCATGCCCGGTGAACTTTTGTATTGGGAAAGTCATGCGCGGTGATCTTTTGTACTGGGAAAGTCATGCCCGGTGAACTTTTGTATTGGGAAAGTCATGCCCGGTGAACTTTTGTATTGGGAAAGTCATGCCCGGTGAACTTTTGTATTGGGAAAGTCATGCCCGGTGAACTTTTGTATTGGGAAAGTCATGCCCGGTGAACTTTTGTATTGGGAAAGTCATGCCCGGTCAACTTTTGTATTGGGAAAGTCATGCCCGGTGAACTTTTGTATTGGGAAAGTCATGCCCGATCAACTTTTGTATTGGGAAAGTCATGCCCGGTGAACTTTTGTATTGGGAAAGTCATGCCCGGTGAACTTTTGTATTGGGAAAGTCATGCCCGGTGAACTTTTGTATTGGGAAAGTCATGCCCGGTTAACTTTTGTATTGGGAAAGTCATGCCCGGTGAACTTTTGTATTGGGAAAGTCATGCCCGGTGAACTTTTGTACTGGGAAAGTCATGCCCGGGGAAAGTCATGCCCGGTGAACTTTTGTATTGGGAAAGTCATGCCCGGTGATCTTTTGTACTGGGAAAGTCATGCCCGGTGAACTTTTGTATTGGGAAAGTCATGCCCGGTGAACTTTTGTATTGGGAAAGTCATGCCCGGTGAACTTTTGTATTGGGAAAGTCATGCCCGGTGAACTTTTGTATTGGGAAAGTCATGCCCGGTGATCTTTTGTACTGGGAAAGTCATGCCCGGTGAACTTTTGTATTGGGAAAGTCATGCCCGGTGAACTTTTGTATTGGGAAAGTCATGCCCGGTGATCTTTTTTACTGGGAAAGTCATGCCCGGTGAACTTTTGTATTGGGAAAGTCATGCCCGGTCAACTTTTGTATTGGGGAAGTCATGCCCGGTGAACTTTTGTATTGGGAAAGTCATGCCCGGTGAACTTTTGTATTGGGAAAGTCATGCCCGGTGATCTTTTGTACAAGGAAAGTCATGCCCGGTGAACTTTTGTATTGGGAAAGTCATGCCCGGTGAACTTTTGTATTGGGAAAGTCATGCCCGGTGAACTTTTGTATTGGGAAAGTAAGCCCGGTCAACTTTTGTATTGGGAAAGTCATGCCCGGTGAACTTTTGTATTGGGAAAGTCATGCCCGGTCAACTTTTGTATTGGGAAAGTCATGCCCGGTGAACTTTTGTATTGGGAAAGTCATGCCCGGTGAACTTTTGTATTGGGAAAGTCATGCCCGGTGAACTTTTGTATTTGGAAAGTCATGCCCGGTGAACTTTTGTATTGGGAAAGTCATGCCCGGTGAACTTTTGTATTGGGAAAGTCATGCCCGGTGAACTTTTGTATTGGGAAAGTCATGCCCGGTGAACTTTTGTACTGGGAAAGTCATGCCCGGTGAACTTTTGTATTGGGAAAGTCATGCCCGGTGAACTTTTGTATGGGAAAAGTCATGCCCGGTCAACTTTTGTATTAGGAAAGTCATGCCCGGTGAACTTTTGTACTGGGAAAGTCATGCCCGGTGAACTTTTGTATTGGGAAAGTCATGCCCGGTCAACTTTTGTATTAGGAAAGTCATGCCCGGTTAACTTTTGTATTGGGAAAGTCATGCCCGGTGAACTTTTGTATTGGGAAAGTCATGCCCGGTGATCTTTTGTACTGGGAAAGTCATGCCCGGTGAACTTTTGTATTGGGAAAGTCATGCCCGGTGAACTTTTGTATTGGGAAAGTCATGCCCGGTGAACTTTTGTATTGGGAAAGTCATGCCCGGTGAACTTTTGTATTGGGAAAGTCATGCCCGGTCAACTTTTGTATTGGGAAAGTCATGCCCGGTCAACTTTTGTATTGGGAAAGTCATGCCCGGTGAACTTTTGTATTGGGAAAGTCATGCCCGATCAACTTTTGTATTGGGAAAGTCATGCCCGGTGAACTTTTGTATTGGGAAAGTCATGCCCGGTGAACTTTTGTATTGGGAAAGTCATGCCCGGTGAACTTTTGTATTGGGAAAGTCATGCCCGGTTAACTTTTGTATTGGGAAAGTCATGCCCGGTGAACTTTTGTATTGGGAAAGTCATGCCCGGTGAACTTTTGTACTGGGAAAGTCATGCCCGGTGAACTTTTGTATGGGAAAAGTCATGCCCGGTCAACTTTTGTATTAGGAAAGTCATGCCCGGTGAACTTTTGTACTGGGAAAGTCATGCCCGGTGAACTTTTGTATTGCGAAAGTCATGCCCGGTGAACTTTTGTATTGGGAAAGTCATGCCCGGTGAACTTTTGTATTGGGAAAGTCATGCCCGGTGAACTTTTGTACTGGGAAAGTCATGCCCGGTGAACTTTTGTACTGGGAAAGTTATGCCCGGTCAACTTTTGTACTGGGAAAGTCATGCCCGGTGAACTTTTGTACTGGGAAAGTCATGCCCGGTCAACTTTTGTATTGGGAAAGTCATGCCCGGTGATCTTTTGTACTGGGAAAGTCATGCCCGGTGAACTTTTGTACTGGGAAAGTCATGCCCGGTGAACTTTTGTATTGGGAAAGTCATGCCCGGTGAACTTTTGTATTGGGAAAGTCATGCCCGCTGAACTTTTGTATTGGGAAAGTCATGCCCGGTGAACTTTTGTATTGGGAAAGTCATGCCCGGTGAACTTTTGTATTGGGAAAGTCATGCCCGGTGCACTTTTGTATTGGGAAAGTCATGCCCGGTGAACTTTTGTATTGGGAAAGTCATGCCCGGTGAACTTTTGTATTGGGAAAGTCATGCCCGGTGAACTTTTGTACTGGGAAAGTCATGCCCAGTGAACTTTTGTATTGGGAAAGTCATGCCCGGTGAACTTTTGTATTGGGAAAGTCATGCCCGGTGAACTTTTGTATTGGGAAAGTCATGCCCGGTGAACTTTTGTATTGGGAAAGTCATGCCCGGTGAACTTTTGTATTGGGAAAGTCATGCCCGGTGAACTTTTGTATTGGGAAAGTCATGCCCGGTCAACTTTTGTATTGGGAAAGTCATGCCCGGTGAACTTTTGTACTGGGAAAGTCATGCCCGGTGAACTTTTGTATTGGGAAAGTCATGCCCGGTGAACTTTTGTATGGGAAAAGTCATGCCCGGTGAACTTTTGTATGGGAAAAGTCATGCCCGGTTAACTTTTGTATTGGGAAAGTCATGCCCGGTGAACTTTTGTATTGGGAAAGTCATGACCGGTGATCTTTTGTACTGGGAAAGTCATGCCCGGTGAACTTTTGTATTGGGAAAGTCATGCCCGGTCAACTTTTGTATTGGGAAAGTCATGCCCGGTGATCTTTTGTACTGGGAAAGTCATGCCCGGTGAACTTTTGTATTGGGAAAGTCATGCCCGGTGAATTTTTGTATGGGAAAAGTCATGCCCGGTCAACTTTTGTATTGGGAAAGTCATGCCCGGTGATCTTTTGTACTGTGAAAGTCATGCCCGGTGAACTTTTATACTGGGAAAGTCATGCCCGGTGAACTTTTGTATTGGGAAAGTCATGCCCGGTGAACTTTTGTATTGGGAAAGTCATGCCCGGTGAACTTTTGTATTGGGAAAGTCATGCCCGGTGAACTTTTGTATTGGGAAAGTCATGCCCGGTGAACTTTTGTATTGGGAAAGTCATGCCCGGTGAACTTTTGTACTGGGAAAGTCATGCCCGGTCAACTTTTGTATTGGGAAAGTCATGCCCGGTGATCTTTTGTACTGGGAAAGTCATGCCCGGTGAACTTTTGTACTGGGAAAGTCATGCCCGGTGAACTTTTGTATTGGGAAAGTCATGCCCGGTGAACTTTTGTATTGGGAAAGTCATGCCCGCTGAACTTTTGTATTGGGAAAGTCATGCCCGGTGAACTTTTGTATTGGGAAAGTCATGCCCGGTGAACTTTTGTATTGGGAATGTCATGCCCGGTGCACTTTTGTATTGGGAAAGTCATGCCCGGTGAACTTTTGTATTGGGAAAGTCATGCCCGGTGAACTTTTGTATTGGGAAAGTCATGCCCGGTGAACTTTTGTACTGGGAAAGTCATGCCCAGTGAACTTTTGTATTGGGAAAGTCATGCCCGGTGAACTTTTGTATTGGGAAAGTCATGCCCGGTGAACTTTTGTATTGGGAAAGTCATGCCCGGTGAACTTTTGTATTGGGAAAGTCATGCCCGGTGAACTTTTGTATTGGGAAAGTCATGCCCGGTGAACTTTTGTATTGGGGAAGTCATGCCCGGTCAACTTTTGTATTGGGAAAGTCATGCCCGGTGAACTTTTGTACTGGGAAAGTCATGCCCGGTGAACTTTTGTATTGGGAAAGTCATGCCCGGTGAACTTTTGTATGGGAAAAGTCATGCCCGGTGAACTTTTGTATGGGAAAAGTCATGCCCGGTTAACTTTTGTATTGGGAAAGTCATGCCCGGTGAACTTTTGTATTGGGAAAGTCATGACCGGTGATCTTTTGTACTGGGAAAGTCATGCCCGGTGAACTTTTGTATTGGGAAAGTCATGCCCGGTCAACTTTTGTATTGGGAAAGTCATGCCCGGTGATCTTTTGTACTGGGAAAGTCATGCCCGGTGAACTTTTGTATTGGGAAAGTCATGCCCGGTGAATTTTTGTATGGGAAAAGTCATGCCCGGTCAACTTTTGTATTGGGAAAGTCATGCCCGGTGATCTTTTGTACTGTGAAAGTCATGCCCGGTGAACTTTTATACTGGGAAAGTCATGCCCGGTGAACTTTTGTATTGGGAAAGTCATGCCCGGTGAACTTTTGTATTGGGAAAGTCATGCCCGGTGAACTTTTGTATTGGGAAAGTCATGCCCGGTGAACTTTTGTATTGGGAAAGTCATGCCCGGTGAACTTTTGTATTGGGAAAGTCATGCCCGGTGAACTTTTGTATTGGGAAAGTCATGCCCGGTGAACTTTTGTATTGGGAAAGTCATGCCCGGTGAACTTTTGTATTGGGAAAGTCATGCCCGGTGAACTTTTGTACTGGGAAAGTCATGCCCGGTGAACTTTTGTATTGGGAAAGTCATGCCCGGTGAACTTTTGTATTGGGAAAGTCATGCCCGGTGAACTTTTGTATTGGGAAAGTCATGCCCGGTGAACTTTTGTATTGGGAAAGTCATGCCCGGTGAACTTTTGTATTGGGAAAGTCATGCCCGGTGAACTTTTGTATTGGGAAAGTCATGCCCTGTCAACTTTTGTATTGGGAAAGTCATGCCCGGTGAACTTTTGTATTGGGAAAGTCATGCCCGGTCAACTTTTGTATTGGGAAAGTCATGCCCGGTGAACTTTTGTATTGGGAAAGTCATGCCCGGTGAACTATTGTATTGGGAAAGTCATACCCGGTGAACTTTTGTACTGGGAAAGTCATGCCCGGTGAACTTTTGTATTGGGAAAGTCATGCCCGGTGAACTTTTGTATGGGAAAAGTCATGCCCGGTGAACTTTTGTATGGGAAAAATCATGCCCGGTGAACTTTTGTATTGGGAAAGTCATGCCCGGTCAACTTTTGTATTGGGAAAGTCATGCCCGGTGATCTTTTGTACTGGGAAAGTCATGCCCGGTGAACTTTTGTATTGGGAAAGTCATGCCCGGTCAACTTTTGTATTGGGAAAGTCATGCCCGGTCAACTTTTGTTTGGGAAAGTCATGCCCGGTGATCTTTTGTACTGGGAAAGTCATGCCCGGTGAACTTTTGTATGGGAAAAGTCATGCCCGGTGATCTTTTGTACTGGGAAAGTCATGCCCGGTCAACTTTTGTATGGGAAAATTCATGCCCGGTGAACTTTTGTATTGGGAAAGTCATGCCCGGTCAACTTTTGTATTAGGAAAGTCATGCCCGATGAACTTTTGTACTGGGAAAGTCATGCCCGGTGAACTTTTGTATTGGGAAAGTCATGCCCGGTCAACTTTTGTATTGGGAAAGTCATACCCGGTGATCTTTTGTACTGGGAAAGTCATGCCCGGTGAACTTTTGTATTGGGAAAGTCATGCCCGGTGAACTTTTGTATGGGAAAAGTCATGCCCGGTGAACTTTTGTATTGGGAAAGTCATGCCCGGTGATCTTTTGTACTGGGAAAGTCATGCCCGGTGAACTTTTGTATTGGGAAAGTCATGCCCGGTCAACTTTTGTATTGGGAAAGTCATGCCCGGTGAACTTTTGTATTGGGAAAGTCATGCCCGGTGATCTTTTGTACTGGGAAAGTCATGCCCGGTGAACTTTTGTATGGGAAAAGTCATGCCCGGTGATCTTTTGTACTGGGAAAGTCATGCCCGGTCAACTTTTGTATGGGAAAAGTCATGCCCGGTGAACTTTTGTATTGGGAAAGTCATGCCCGGTCAACTTTTGTATTAGGAAAGTCATGCCCGGTAAACTTTTGTACTGGTAAAGTCATGCCCGGTGAACTTTTGTATTGGGAAAGTCATGCCCGGTCAACTTTTGTATTGGGAAAGTCATGCCCGGTGATCTTTTGTACTGGGAAAGTCATGCCCGGTGAACTTTTGTATTGGGAAAGTCATGCCCGGTGATCTTTTGTACTGGGAAAGTCATGCCCGGTGAACTTTTGTATTGGGAAAGTCATGCCCGGTGAACTTTTGTATTGGGAAAGTCATACCCGGTGAACTTTTGTACTGGGAAAGTCATGCCCGGTGAACTTTTGTACTGGGAAAGTTATGCCCGGTCAACTTTTGTACTGGGAAAGTCATGCCCGGTGAACTTTTGTACTGGGAAAGTCATGCCCGGTCAACTTTTGTATTGGGAAAGTCATGCCCGGTGATCTTTTGTACTGGGAAAGTCATGCCCGGTGAACTTTTGTACTTGGAAAGTCATGCCCGGTGAACTTTTGTATTGGGAAAGTCATGCCCGGTGAACTTTTGTATTGGGAAAGTCATGCCCGGTGAACTTTTGTATTGGGAAAGTCATGCCCGGTGAACTTTTGTATTGGGAAAGTCATGCCCGGTGAACTTTTGTATTGGGAAAGTCATGCCCGGTGAACTTTTGTATTGGGAAAGTCATGCCCGGTGAACTTTTGTATTGGGAAAGTCATGCCCGGTGAACTTTTGTATTGGGAAAGTCATGCCCGGTGAACTTTTGTACTGGGAAAGTCATGCCCAGTGAACTTTTGTATTGGGAAAGTCATGCCCGGTGAACTTTTGTATTGGGAAAGTCATGCCCGGTGAACTTTTGTATTGGGAAAGTCATGCCCGGTGAACTTTTGTATTGGGAAGTCATGCTCGGTGAACTTTTGTATTGGGAAAGTCATGCCCGGTGAACTTTTGTATTGGGAAAGTCATGTCCGGTGAACTTTTGTATTGGGAAAGTCATGCCCGGTGAACTTTTGTATTAGGAAATTCATGCCCGGTAAACTTTTGTACTGGTAAAGTCATGCCCGGTGAACTTTTGTATTGGGAAAGTCATGCCCGGTCAACTTTTGTATTGGGAAAGTCATGCCCGGTGATCTTTTGTATTGGGAAAGTCATGCCCGGTGAACTTTTGTATTGGGAAAGTCATGCCCGGTGAACTTTTGTACTGGGAAAGTCATGCCCGGTGAACTTTTGTATTGGGAAAGTCATGCCCGGTCAACTTTTGTATTGGGAAAGTCATGCCTGGTGATCTTTTGTACTGGGAAAGTCATGCCCGGTGAACTTTTGTATTGGGAAAGTTATGCCCGGTGAACTTTTGTATGGGAAAAGTCATGCCCGGTGAACTTTTGTATTGGGAAAGTCATGCCCGGTGAACTTTTGTATTGGGAAAGTCATGCCCGGTCAACTTTTGTATTGGGAAAGTCATGCCCGGTCACATTTTTTTTGGGAAAGTCATGCCCGGTGAACTTTTGTATTGGGAAAGTCATGCCCGGTGATCTTTTGTACTGGGAAAGTCATGCCCGGTGAACTTTTGTATTGGGAAAGTCATGCCCGGTGAACTTTTGTATTGGGAAAGTCATGCCCGGTGAACTTTTGTATTGGGAAAGTCATGCCCGGTGAACTTTTGTATTGGGAAAGTCATGCCCGGTGAACTTTTGTATTGGGAAAGTCATGCCCGGTGAACTTTTGTACTGGGAAAGTCATGCCCAGTGAACTTTTGTATTGGGAAAGTCATGCCCGGTGAACTTTTGTATTGGGAAAGTCATGCCCGGTGAACTTTTGTATTGGGAAAGTCATGCCCGGTGAACTTTTGTATTGGGAAGTCATGCCCGGTGAACTTTTGTATTGGGAAAGTCATGCCCGGTCAACTTTTGTATTGGGAAAGTCATGCCCGGTGAACTTTTGTATTGGGAAAGTCATGCCCGGTGAACTTTTGTATTGGGAAAGTCATACCCGGTGAACTTTTGTACTGGGAAAGTCATGCCCGGTGAACTTTTGTATTGGGAAAGTCATGCCCGGTGAACTTTTGTATGGGAAAAGTCATGCCCGGTGAACTTTTGTATGGGAAAAATCATGCCCGGTGAACTTTTGTATTGGGAAAGTCATGCCCGGTCAACTTTTGTATTGGGAAAGTCATGCCCGGTGATCTTTTGTACTGGGAAAGTCATGCCCGGTGAACTTTTGTATTGGGAAAGTCATGCCCGGTCAACTTTTGTATTGGGAAAGTCATGCCCGGTCAACTTTTGTTTGGGAAAGTCATGTATTGGGAAAGTCATGCCCGGTGAACTTTTGTACTGGGAAAGTCATGCCCGGTGAACTTTTGTATTGGGAAAGTCATGCCCGGTGAACTTTTGTATGGGAAAAGTCATGCCCGGTGAACTTTTGTATGGGAAAAGTCATGCCCGGTTAACTTTTGTATTGGGAAAGTCATGCCCGGTGAACTTTTGTATTGGGAAAGTCATGCCGGTGATCTTTTGTACTGGGAAAGTCATGCCCGGTGAACTTTTGTATTGGGAAAGTCATGCCCGGTCAACTTTTGTATTGGGAAAGTCATGCCTGGTGATCTTTTGTACTGGGAAAGTCATGCCCGGTGAACTTTTGTATTGGGAAAGTCATGCCCGGTGAACTTTTGTATGGGAAAAGTCATGCCCGGTGAACTTTTGTATTGGGAAAGTCATGCCCGGTGAACTTTTGTATTGGGAAAGTCATGCCCGGTCAACTTTTGTATTGGGAAAGTCATGCCCGGTCACATTTTTTTTTGGGAAAGTCATGCCCGGTGAACTTTTGTATTGGGAAAGTCATGCCCGGTGATCTTTTGTACTGGGAAAGTCATGCCCGGTGAACTTTTGTATTGGGAAAGTCATGCCCGGTGAACTTTTGTATTGGGAAAGTCATGCCCGGTGAACTTTTGTACTGGGAAAGTCATGCCCGGTGAACTTTTGTATTGGGAAAGTCATGCCCGGTGAACTTTTGTATTGGGAAAGTCATGCCCGGTGAACTTTTGTATTGGGAAAGTCATGCCCGGTGATCTTTTGTACTGGGAAAGTCATGCCCGGTGAACTTTTGTATTGGGAAAGTCATGCCCGGTGAACTTTTGTATTGGGAACGTCATGCCCGGTGAACCCTTGTATTGGGAAAGTCATGCCCGGTGAACTTTTGTACTGGGAAAGTCATGCCCGGTGAACTTTTGTACTGGGAAAGTTATGCCCGGTCAACTTTTGTACTGGGAAAGTCATGCCCGGTGAACTTTTGTATTGGAAAAGTCATGCCCGGTCAACTTTTGTATTGGGAAAGTCATGCCCGGTGAACTTTTGTATTGGGAAAGTCATGCCCGGTGATCTTTTGTACTGGGAAAGTCATGCCCGGTGAACTTTTGTATTGGGAAAGTCATGCCCGGTGAACTTTTGTATGGGAAAAGTCATGCCCGGTGAACTTTTGTATTGGGAAAGTCATGCCCGGTGATCTTTTGTACTGGGAAAGTCATGCCCGGTGAACTTTTGTATTGGGAAAGTCATGCCCGGTCAACTTTTGTATTGGGAAAGTCATGCCCGGTGAACTTTTGTATTGGGAAAGTCATGCCCGGTGATCTTTTGTACTGGGAAAGTCATGCCCGGTGAACTTTTGTATGGGAAAAGTCATGCCCGGTGACCTTTTGTACTGGGAAAGTCATGCCCGGTCAACTTTTGTATGGGAAAAGTCATGCCCGGTGAACTTTTGTATTGGGAAAGTCATGCCCGGTCAACTTTTGTATTAGGAAAGTCATGCCCGGTGAACTTTTGTACTGGGAAAGTCATGCCCGGTGAACTTTTGTATTGGGAAAGTCATGCCCGGTCAACTTTTGTATTGGGAAAGTCATGCCCGGTGATCTTTTGTACTGGGAAAGTCATGCCCGGTGAACTTTTGTATTGGGAAAGTCATGCCCGGTGATCTTTTGTACTGGGAAAGTCATGCCCGGTGAACTTTTGTATTGGGAAAGTCATGCCCGGTGAACTTTTGTATTGGGAAAGTCATGCCCGGTGAACTTTTGTACTGGGAAAGTCATGCCCGGTGAACTTTTGTACTGGGAAAGTTATGCCCGGTCAACTTTTGTACTGGGAAAGTCATGCCCGGTGAACTTTTGTACTGGGAAAGTCATGCCCGGTCAACTTTTGTATTGGGAAAGTCATGCCCGATGAACTTTTGTATTGGGAAAGTCATGCCCGGTGAACTTTTGTATTGGGAAAGTCATGCCCGGTGAACTTTTGTATTGGGAAAGTCATGCCCGGTGAACTTTTGTATTGGGAAAGTCATGCCCGGTGAACTTTTGTACTGGGAAAGTCATGCCCAGTGAACTTTTGTATTGGGAAAGTCATGCCCGGTGAACTTTTGTATTGGGAAAGTCATGCCCGGTGAACTTTTGTATTGGGAAAGTCATGCCCGGTGAACTTTTGTATTGGGAAAGTCATGCCCGGTGAACTTTTGTATTGGGAAAGTCATGCCCGGTGAACTTTTGTATTGGGAAAGTCATGCCCGGTCAACTTTTGTATTGGGAAAGTCATGCCCGGTGAACTTTTGTATTGGGAAAGTCATGCCCGGTCAACTTTTGTATTGGGAAAGTCATGCCCGGTCAACTTTTGTATTGGGAAAGTCATGCCCGGTGAACTTTTGTACTGGGAAAGTTATGCCCGGTACACTTTTGTACTGGGAAAGTCATGCCCGGTGAACTTTTGTATTGGGAAAGTCATGCCCGGTCAACTTTTGTATTGGGAAAGTCATGCCCGGTGAACTTTTGTATTGGGAAAGTCATGCCCGGTGATCTTTTGTACTGGGAAAGTCATGCCCGGTGAACTTTTGTATTGGGAAAGTCATGCCCGGTGAACTTTTGTATGGGAAAAGTCATGCCCGGTGAACTTTTGTATTGGGAAAGTCATGCCCGGTGATCTTTAGTACTGGGAAAGTCATGCCCGGTGAACTTTTGTATTGGGAAAGTCATGCCCGGTCAACTTTTGTATTGGGAAAGTCATGCCCGGTGAACTTTTGTATTGGGAAAGTCATGCCCGGTGATCTTTTGTACTGGGAAAGTCATGCCCGGTGAACTTTTGTATTGGGAAAATCATGCCCGGTGAACTTTTGTATGGGAAAAGTCATGCCCGGTGAACTTTTGTATTGGGAAAGTCATGCCCGGTGATCTTTTGTACTGGGAAAGTCATGCCCGGTGAACTTTTGTATTGGGAAAGTCATGCCCGGTCAACTTTTGTATTGGGAAAGTCATGCCCGGTAAACTTTTGTATTGGGAAAGTCATGCCCGGTGATCTTTTGTACTGGGAAAGTCATGCCCGGTGAACTTTTGTATGGGAAAAGTCATGCCCGGTGATCTTTTGTACTGGGAAAGTCATGCCCGGTCAACTTTTGTATGGGAAAAGTCATGCCCGGTGAACTTTTGTATTGGGAAAGTCATGCCCGGTCAACTTTTGTATTAGGAAAGTCATGCCCGGTGAACTTTTGTACTGGGAAAGTCATGCCCGGTGAACTTTTGTATTGGGAAAGTCATGCCCGGTCAACTTTTGTATTGGGAAAGTCATGCCCGGTGAACTTTTGTATTGGGAAAGTCATGCCCGGTGAACTTTTGTACTGGGAAAGTCATGCCCGGTGAACTTTTGTATTGGGAAAGTCATGCCCGGTGAACTTTTGTATTGGGAAAGTCATGCCCGGTGAACTTTTGTATTGGGAAAGTCATGCCAGGTGATCTTTTGTACTGGGAAAGTCATGCCCGGTGAACTTTTGTATTGGGAAAGTCATGCCCGGTGAACTTTTGTATTGGGAAAGTCATGCCCGGTGAACTTTTGTATTGGGAAAGTCATGACCGGTGAACTTTTGTACTGGGAAAGTCATGCCCGGTGAACTTTTGTACTGGGAAAGTTATGCCCGGTCAACTTTTGTACTGGGAAAGTCATGCCCGGTGAACTTTTGTATTGGGAAAGTCATGCCCGGTCAACTTTTGTATTGGGAAAGTCATGCCCGGTGAACTTTTGTATTGGGAAAGTCATGCCCGGTGATCTTTTGTACTGGGAAAGTCATGCCCGGTGAACTTTTGTATTGGGAAAGTCATGCCCGGTGATCTTTTGTACTGGGAAAGTCATGCCCGGTGAACTTTTGTATTGGGAAAGTCATGCCCGGTGAACTTTTGTATTGGGAAAGTCATGCCCGGTGAACTTTTGTATTGGGAAAGTCATGCCCGGTGAACTTTTGTACTGGGAAAGTCATGCCCGGTGAACTTTTGTACTGGGAAAGTTATGCCCGGTCAACTTTTGTACTGGGAAAGTCATGCCCGGTGAACTTTTGTATTGGGAAAGTCATTCCCGGTCAAATTTTGTATTGGGAAAGTCATGCCCGGTGAACTTTTGTATTGGGAAAGTCATGCCCGGTGATCTTTTGTACTGGGAAAGTCATGCCCGGTGAACTTTTGTATTGGGAAAGTCATGCCCGGTGAACTTTTGTATGGGAAAAGTCATGCCCGGTGAACTTTTGTATTGGGAAAGTCATGCCCGGTGATCTTTTGTACTGGGAAAGTCATGCCCGGTGAACTTTTGTATTGGGAAAGTCATGCCCGGTGAACTTTTGTATTGGGAAAGTCATGCCCGGTGATCTTTTGTACTGGGGAAGTCAGGCCCGGTGAACTTTTGTATGGGAAAAGTCATGCCCGGTGATCTTTTGTACTGGGAAAGTCATGCCCGGTCAACTTTTGTATGGGAAAAGTCATGCCCGGTGAACTTTTGTATTGGGAAAGTCATGCCCGGTCAACTTTTGTATTAGGAAAGTCATGCCCGGTGAACTTTTGTACTGGGAAAGTCATGCCCGGTGAACTTTTGTATTGGGAAAGTCATGCCCGGTCAACTTTTGTATTGGGAAAGTCATGCCCGGTGATCTTTTGTACTGTTAAAGTCATGCCCGGTGAACTTTTGTATTGGGAAAGTCATGCCCGGTGATCTTTTGTACTGGGAAAGTCATGCCCGGTGAACTTTTGTATTGGGAAAGTCATGCCCGGTGAACTTTAGTATTGGGAAAGTCATGCCCGGTGAACTTTTGTACTGGGAAAGTCATGCCCGGTGAACTTTTGTACTGGGAAAGTTATGCCCGGTCAACTTTTGTACTGGGAAAGTCATGCCCGGTGAACTTTTGTACTGGAAAAGTCATGCCCGGTCAACTTTTGTATTGGGAAAGTCATGCCCGGTGATCTTTTGTACTGGGAAAGTCATGCCCGGTGAACTTTTGTACTGGGAAAGTCATGCCCGGTGAACTTTTGTATTGGGAAAGTCATGCCCGGTGAACTTTTGTATTGGGAAAGTCATGCCCGGTGAACTTTTGTATTGGGAAAGTCATGCCCGGTGATCTTTTGTACTGGGAAAGTCATGCCCGGTGAACTTTTGTATTGGGAAAGTCATGCCCGCTGAACTTTTGTATTGGGAAAGTCATGCCCGGTCAACTTTTGTATTGGGAAAGTCATGCCCGGTCAACTTTTGTATTGGGAAAGTCATGCCCGGTGAACTTTTGTATTGGGAAAGTCATGCCCGGTGATCTTTTGTACTGGGAAAGTCATGCCCGGTGAACTTTTGTATTGGGAAAGTCATGCCCGGAGAACTTTTGTATTGGGAAAGTCATGCCCGGTGAACTTTTGTACTGGGAAAGTCATGCCCGGTGAACTTTTGTATTGGGAAAGTCATGCCCGGTGAACTTTTGTATTGGGAAAGTCATGCCCGGTGAACTTTTGTATTGGGAAAGTCATGCCCGGTGATCTTTTGTACTGGGAAAGTCATGCCCGGTGAACTTTTGTATTGGGAAAGTCATGCCCGGTGAACTTTTGTATTGGGAAAGTCATGCCCGGTGATCTTTTGTACTGGGAAAGTCATGCCCGGTGAACTTTTGTATTGGGAAAGTCATGCCCGGTGAACTTTTGTATTGGGAAAGTCATGCCCGGTGAACTTTTGTACTGGGAAAGTCATGCCCGGTGAACTTTTGTATTGGGAAAGTCATGCCCGGTGAACTTTTGTATTGGGAAAGTCATGCCCGGTGAACTTTTGTATTGGGAAAGTCATGCCCGGTGATCTTTTGTACTGGGAAAGTCATGCCCGGTGAACTTTTGTATTGGGAAAGTCATGCCCGGTGAACTTTTGTATTGGGAAAGTCATGCCCGGTGAACTTTTGTATTGGGAAAGTCATGCCCGGTGAACTTTTGTATTGGGAAAGTCATGCCCGGTCAACTTTTGTATTGGGAAAGTCATGCCCGGTGAACTTTTGTATTGGGAAAGTCATGCCCGGTGATCTTTTGTACTGGGAAAGTCATGCCCGGTGAACTTTTGTATTGGGAAAGTCATGCCCGGTGAACTTTTGTATTGGGAAAGTCATGCCCGGTGAACTTTTGTACTGGGAAAATCATGCCCGGTGAACTTTTGTATTGGGAAAGTCATGCCCGGTGAACTTTTGTATTGGGAAAGTCATGCCCGGTGAACTTTTGTATTGGGAAAGTCATGCCCGGTGATCTTTTGTACTGGGAAAGTCATGCCCGGTGAACTTTTGTATTGGGAAAGTCATGCCCGGTGAACTTTTGTATTGGGAAAGTCATGCCCGGTGAACTTTTGTATTGGGAAAGTCATGTCCGGTGAACTTTTGTACTGGGAAAGTCATGCCCGGTGAACTTTTGTACTGGGAAAGTTATGCCCGGTCAACTTTTGTACTGGGAAAGTCATGCCCGGTGAACTTTTGTATTGGGAAAGTCATGCCCGGTCAACTTTTGTATTGGGAAAGTCATGCCCGGTGAACTTTTGTATTGGGAAAGTCATGCCCGGTGATCTTTTGTACTGGGAAAGTCATGCCCTGTGAACTTTTGTATTGGGAAAGTCATGCCCGGTGAACTTTTGTATGGGAAAAGTCATGCCCGGTGAACTTTTGTATTGGGAAAGTCATGCCCGGTGATCTTTTGTACTGGGAAAGTCATGCCCGGTGAACTTTTGTATTGGGAAAGTCATGCCCGGTCAACTTTTGTATTGGGAAAGTCATGCCCGGTGAACTTTTGTATTGGGAAAGTCATGCCCGGTGATCTTTTGTACTGGGAAAGTCATGCCCGGTGAACTTTTGTATGGAAAAGTCATGCCCGGTGATCTTTTGTACTGGGAAATTAATGCCCGGTCAACTTTTGTATGGGAAAAGTCATGCCCGGTGAACTTTTGTATTGGGAAAGTCATGCCCGGTCAACTTTTGTATTAGGAAAGTCATGCCCGGTGAACTTTTGTACTGGGAAAGTCATGCCCGGTGAACTTTTGTATTGGGAAAGTCATGCCCGGTCAACTTTTGTATTGGGAAAGTCATGCCCGGTGATCTTTTGTACTGGGAAAGTCATGCCCGGTGAACTTTTGTATTGGGAAAGTCATGCCCGGTGATCTTTTGTACTGGGAAAGTCATGCCCGGTGAACTTTTGTATTGGGAAAGTCATGCCCGGTGAACTTTTGTATTGGGAAAGTCATGCCCGGTGAACTTTTGTACTGGGAAAGTCATGCCCGGTGAACTTTTGTACTGGGAAAGTTATGCCCGGTGAACTTTTGTACTGGGAAAGTCATGCCCGGTGAACTTTTGTACTGGGAAAGTCATGCCCGGTCAACTTTTGTATTGGGAAAGTCATGCCCGGTGATCTTTTGTACTGGGAAAGTCATGCCCGGTGAACTTTTGTACTGGGAAAGTCATGCCCGGTGAACTTTTGTATTGGGAAAGTCATGCCCGGTGAACTTTTGTATTGGGAAAGTCATGCCCGGTGAACTTTTGTATTGGGAAAGTCATGCCCGGTGAACTTTTGTATTGGGAAAGTCATGCCCGGTGAACTTTTGTATTGGGAAAGTCATGCCCGGTGAACTTTTGTATTGGGAAAGTCATGCCCGGTGAACTTTTGTATTGGGAAAGTCATGCCCGGTGAACTTTTGTATTGGGAAAGTCATGCCCGGTGAACTTTTGTACTGGGAAAGTCATGCCCAGTGAACTTTTGTATTGGGAAAGTCATGCCCGGTGAACTTTTGTATTGGGAAAGTCATGCCCGGTGAACTTTTGTATTGGGAAAGTCATGCCCGGTGAACTTTTGTATTGGGAAAGTCATGCCCGGTCAACTTTTGTATTGGGAAAGTCATGCCCGGTGAACTTTTGTATTGGGAAAGTCATGCCCGGTCAACTTTTGTATTGGGAAAGTCATGCCCGGTGAACTTTTGTACTGGGAAAGTCATGCCCGGTGAACTTTTGTATTGGGAAAGTCATGCCCGGTGAACTTTTGTATGGGAAAAGTCATACCCGGTGAACTTTTGTATGGGAAAAGTCATGCCCGGTTAACTTTTGTATTGGGAAAGTCATGCCCGGTGAACTTTTGTATTGGGAAAGTCATGCCCGGTGATCTTTTGTACTGGGAAAGTCATGCCCGGTGAACTTTTGTATTGGGAAAGTCATGCCCGGTCAACTTTTGTATTGGGAAAGTCATGCCCGGTGATCTTTTGTACTGGGAAAGTCATGCCCGGTGAACTTTTGTATTGGGAAAGTCATGCCCGGTGAACTTTTGTATGGGAAAAGTCATGCCCGGTGAACTTTTGTATTGGGAAAGTCATGCCCGGTGAACTTTTGTATTGGGAAAGTCATGCCCGGTCAACTTTTGTATTGGGAAAGTCATGCCCGGTCAACTTTTGTATTGGGAAAGTCATGCCCGGTGAACTTTTGTATTGGGAAAGTCATGCCCGGTGATCTTTTGTACTGGGAAAGTCATGCCCGGTGAACTTTTGTATTGGGAAAGTCATGCCCGGTGAACTTTTGTATTGGGAAAGTCATGCCCGGTGAACTTTTGTACTGGGAAAGTCATGCCCGGTGAACTTTTGTATTGGGAAAGCCATGCCCGGTGAACTTTTGTATTGGGAAAGTCATGCCCGGTGAACTTTTGTATTGGGAAAGTCATGCCCGGTGATCTTTTGTACTGGGAAAGTCATGCCCGGTGAACTTTTGTATTGGGAAAGTCATGCCCGGTGAACTTTTGTATTGGGAAAGTCATGCCCGGTGATCTTTTGTACTGGGAAAGTCATGCCCGGTGAACTTTTGTATTGGGAAAGTCATGCCCGGTCAACTTTTGTATTGGGAAAGTCATGCCCGGTGAACTTTTGTATTGGGAAAGTCATGCCCGGTGAACTTTTGTATTGGGAAAGTCATGCCCGGTGATCTTTTGTACAAGGAAAGTCATGCCCGGTGAACTTTTGTATTGGGAAAGTCATGTCCGGTGAACTTTTGTATTGGGAAAGTCATGTCCGGTGAACTTTTGTATTGGGAAAGTCATGCCCGGTGAACTTTTGTATTGGGAAAGTCATGCCCGGTGAACTTTTCTATTGGGAAAGTCATGCCCGGTGATCTTTTGTACTGGGAAAGTCATGCCCGGTGAACTTTTGTATGGGAAAAGTCATGCCCGGTGAACTTTTGTATGGGAAAAGTCATGCCCGGTGAACTTTTGTATTGGGTAAGTCATGCCCGGTAAACTTTTGTATGGGAAAAGTCATGCCCGGTGATCTTTTGTACTGGGAAAGTCATGCCCGGTGATCTTTTGTACTGGGAAAGTCATGCCCGGTGAACTCTTGTATTGGGAAAGTCATGCCCGGTGAACTTTTGTACTGGGAAAGTCATGCCCGGTAAACTTTTGTACTGGGAAAGTCATGCCCGGTGAACTTTTGTATTGGGAAAGTCATGCCCGGTGAACTTTTGTATTGGGAAAGTCATGCCCGGTGAACTTTTGTATTGGGAAAGTCATGCCCGGTGAACTTTTGTATTGGGAAAGTCATGCCCGGTCAACTTTTGTATGGGAAAAGTCATGCCCGGTCAACTTTTGTATTGGGAAAGTCATGCCCGGTGAACTTTTGTATTGGGAAAGTCATGCCCGGTGAACTTTTGTATTGGGAAAGTCATGCCCGGTCAACTTTTGTATGGGAAAAGTCATGCCCGGTGAACTTTTGTATTGGGAAAGTCATGCACGGTGAACTTTTGTATTGGGAAAGTCATGCCCGGTGAACTTTTGTATTGGGAAAGTCAAGCCCGGTGATCTTTTGTACTGGGAAAGTCATGCCCGGTGAACTTTTGTATGGGAAAAGTCATGCCCGGTGAACTTTTTTATGGGAAAAGTCATGCCCGGTGAACTTTTGTATTGGGAAAGTCATGCCCGGTGAACTTTTGTATGGGAAAAGTCATGCCCGGTGATCTTTTGTACTGGGAAAGTCATGCCCGGTGATCTTTTGTACTGGGAAAGTCATGCCCGGTCAACTTTTGTATTGGGAAAGTCATGCCCGGTGATCTTTTGTACTGGGAAAGTCATGCCCGGTGAACTTTTGTACTGGGAAAGTCATGCCCGGTGAACTTTTGTATTGGGAAAGTCATGCCCGGTGAACTTTTGTATTGGAAAAGTCATGCCCGGTGAACTTTTGTATTGGGAAAGTCATGCCCGGTGAACTTTTGTATTGGGAAAGTCATGCCCGGTCAACTTTTGTATTGGGAAAGTCATGCCCGGTGAACTTTTGTATTGGGAAAGTCATGCCCGGTGAACTTTTGTATTGGGAAAGTCATGCCCGGTGAACTTTTGTATTGGGAA
The DNA here is from genome assembly GCF_047663935.1 of Musca autumnalis. Taxonomy (NCBI): domain Eukaryota; kingdom Metazoa; phylum Arthropoda; class Insecta; order Diptera; family Muscidae; genus Musca; species Musca autumnalis. Next base: position 154,701 of record NW_027411757.1, read on the forward strand.
AGTCATGCCCGGTGAACTTTTGTATTGGGAAAGTCATGCCCGGTGAACTTTTGTATTGGGAAAGTCATGCCCGGTGAACTTTTGTATTGGGAAAGTCATGCGCGGTCAACTGTTGTATTGGGAAAGTCATGCCCGGTGAACTTTTGTACTGGGAAAGTCATGCCCGGTGAACTTTTGTATTGGGAAAGTCATGCCCGGTGAACTTTTGTATGGGAAAAGTCATGCCCGGTGAACTTTTGTATGGGAAAAGTCATGCCCGGTAAACTTTTGTATGGGAAAAGTCATGCCCGGTGATCTTTTGTACTGGGAAAGTCATGCCCGGTCAACTTTTGTTTGGGAAAAGTCATGCCCGGTGAACTTTTGTATTGGGAAAGTCATGCCCGGTCAACTTTTGTATTAGGAAAGTCATGCCCGGTGAACTTTTGTACTGGGAAAGTCATGCCCGGTGAACTTTTGTATTGGGAAAGTCATGCCCGGTCAACTTTTGTATTGGGAAAGTCATGCCCGGTGATCTTTTGTACTGGGAAAGTCATGCCCGGTGAACTTTTGTATTGGGAAAGTCATGCCCGGTGATCTTTTGTACTGGGAAAGGCATGCCCGGTGAACTTTTGTATTGGGAAAGTCATGCCCGGTGAACTTTTGTATTGGGAAAGTCATGCCCGGTGAACTTTTGTATTGGGGAAAGTCATGCCCGGTGAGCTTTTGTATTGGAAAAGTCATGCCCGTCAACTTTTGTATTGGGAAAGTCATGCCCGGTGATCTTTTGTACTGGGAAATTCATGCCCGGTCAACTTTTGTATTGGGAAAGTCATGCCCGGTGAACTTTTGTATGGGAAAAGTCATGCCCGGTAAACTTTTGTATTGGGAAAGTCATGCCCGGTGAACTTTTGTATTGGGAAAGTCATGCCCGGTGAACTTTTGTATTGGGAAAGTCATGCCCGGTGAACTTTTGTATTGGGAAAGTCATGCCCGGTGAACTTTTGTATTGGGAAAGTCATGCCCGGTGATCTTTTGTATTGGGAAAGTCATGCCCGGTGAACTTTTCTATTGGGAAAGTCATGCCCGGTGATCTTTTGTACTGGGAAAGTCATGCCCGGTGAACTTTTGTATTGGGAAAGTCATGCCCGGTGATCTTTTGTACTGGGAAAGTCATGCCCGGTGATCTTTTGTACTGGGAAAGTCATGGCCGGTGAACTTTTGTATTGGGAAAGTCATGCCCGGTGATCTTTTGTACTGGGAAAGTCATGCCCGGTGAACTTTTGTATTGGGAAATTCATGCCCGGTCAACTTTTGTACTGGGAAAGTCATGCCCGGTGAACTTTTGTATGGGAAAAGTCATGCCCGGTGATCTTTTGTACTGGGAAAGTCATGCCCGGTCAACTTTTGTATTAGGAAAGTCATGCCCGGTGAACTCTTGTACTGGGAAAGTCATGCCCGGTGAACTTTTTTATTGGGAAAGTCATGCCCGGTGAACTTTTGTATGGGAAAAGTCATGCCCGGTGAACTTTTGTATGGGAAAAGTAATGCCCGGTGAACTTTTGTATTGGGAAAGTCATGCCCGGTCAACTTTTGTATTGGGAAAGTCATGCCCGGTGATCTTTTGTACTGGGAAAGTCATGCCCGGTGAACTTTTGTATTGGGAAAGTCATGCCCGGTCAACTTTTGTATTGGGAAAGTCATGCCCGGTCAACTTTTGTATTGGGAAAGTCATGCCCGGTGAACTTTTGTATGGGAAAAGTCATGCCCGGTGATTTTTTGTATGGGAAAAGTCATGCCCGGTGATCTTTTGTACTGGGAAAGTCATGCCCGGTCAACTTTTGTATTAGGAAAGTCATGCCCGGTGAACTTTTGTACTGGGAAAGTCATGCCCGGTGAACTTTTGTATTGGGAAAGTCATGCCCGGTCAACTTTTGTATTGGGAAAGTCATGCCCGGTGATCTTTTGTACTGGGAAAGTCATGCCCGGTGAACTTTTGTATTGGGAAAGTCATGCCCGGTGAACTTTTGTACTGGGAAAGTCATGGCCGGTGAACTTTTGTACTGGGAAAGTCATGCCCGGTGAACTTTTGTATTGGGAAAGTCATGCCCGGTGAACTTTTGTATTGGGAAAGTCATGCCCGGTGAACTTTTGTATTGGGAAAGTCATGCCCGGTGAACTTTTGTATTGGGAAAGTCATGCCCGGTCAACTTTTGTATTGGGAAAGTCATGCCCGGTCAACTTTTGTATGGGAAAAGTCATGCCCGGTGAACTTTTGTATTGGGAAAGTCATGCCCGGTCAACTTTTGTATTAGGAAAGTCATGCCCGGTGAACTTTTGTATGGGGAAAGTCATGCCCGGTGATCTTTTGTACTGGGAAAGACATGCCCGGTGAACTTTTGTATTGGGAAAGTCATGCCCGGTCAACTTTTGTATTAGGAAAGTCATGCCCGGTGAACTTTTGTACTGGGAAAGTCATGCCCGGTGAACTTTTGTACTGGGAAAGTCATGCCCGGTGAACTTTTGTATGGGAAAAGTCATGCCCGGTGAACTTTTGTATTGGGAAAGTCATGCCCGGTAAACTTTTGTATGGGAAAAGTCATGCCCGGTGATCATTTGTACTGGGAAAGTCATGCCCGGTGATCTTTTGTACTGGGAAAGTCATGCCCGGTGAACTTTTGTATTGGGAAAGTCATGCCCGGTGAACTTTTGTACTGGGAAAATCATGCCCGGTGAACTTTTGTACTGGGAAAGTCATGCCCGGTGAACTTTTGTATTGGGAAAGTCATGCCCGGTGAACTTTTGTATTGGGAAAGTCATGCCCGGTGAACTTTTGTATTGGGAAAGTCATGCCCGGTGAACTTTTGTATTGGGAAAGTCATGCCCGGTCAACTTTTGTATTGGGAAAGTCATGCCCGGTGAACTTTTGTATTGGGAAAGTCATGCCCGGTGAACTTTTGTATTGGGAAAGTCATGCCCGGTGAACTTTTGTATTGGGAAAGTCATGCCCGGTCAACTTTTGTATGGGAAAAGTCATGCCCGGTGAACTTTTGTATTGGGAAAGTCATGCCCGGTGAACTTTTGTATTGGGAAAGTCATGCCCGGTGAACTTTTGTATTGGGAAAGTCAAGCCCGGTGATCTTTTGTACTGGGAAAGTCATGCCCGGTGAACTTTTGTATGGGAAAAGTCATGCCCGGTGAACTTTTGTATGGGAAAAGTCATGCCCGGTGAACTTTTGTATTGGGAAAGTCATGCCCGGTGAACTTTTGTATGGGAAAAGTCATGCCCGGTGATCTTTTGTACTGGGAAAGTCATGCCCGGTGATCTTTTGTACTGGGAAAGTCATGCCCGGTCAACTTTTGTATTGGGAAAGTCATGCCCGGTGATCTTTTGTACTGGGAAAGTCATGCCCGGTGAACTTTTGTACTGGGAAAGTCATGCCCGGTGAACTTTTGTATTGGGAAAGTCATGCCCGGTGAACTTTTGTATTGGAAAAGTCATGCCCGGTGAACTTTTGTATTGGGAAAGTCATGCCCGGTGAACTTTTGTATTGGGAAAGTCATGCCCGGTCAACTTTTGTATTGGGAAGGTCATGCCCGGTGAACTTTTGTATTGGGAAAGTCATGCCCGGTGAACTTTTGTATTGGGAAAGTCATGCCCGGTGAACTTTTGTATTGGGAAAGTCATGCCCGGTGAACTTTTATATTGGGAAAGTCATGCCCGGTGAACTTTTGTATTGGGAAAGTCATGCCCGGTGAACTTTTGTATTGGGAAAGTCATGCGCGGTCAACTTTTGTATTGGGAAAGTCATGCCCGGTGAACTTTTGTACTGGGAAAGTCATGCCCGGTGAACTTTTGTATTGGGAAAGTCATGCCCGGTGAACTTTTGTATGGGAAAAGTCATGCCCGGTGAACTTTTGTATGGGAAAAGTCATGCCCGGTAAACTTTTGTATGGGAAAAGTCATGCCCGGTGATCTTTTGTACTGGGAAAGTCATGCCCGGTCAACTTTAGTATGGGAAAAGTCATGCCCGGTGAACTTTTGTATTGGGAAAGTCATGCCCGGTCAACTTTTGTATTAGGAAAGTCATGCCCGGTGAACTTTTGTACTGGGAAAGTCATGCCCGGTGAACTTTTGTATTGGGAAAGTCATGCCCGGTCAACTTTTGTATTGGGAAAGTCATGCCCGGTGATCTTTTGTACTGGGAAAGTCATGCCCGGTGAACTTTTGTATTGGGAAAGTCATGCCCGGTGATCTTTTGTACTGGGAAAGTCATGCCCGGTGAACTTTTGTATTGGGAAAGTCATGCCCGGTGAGCTTTTGTATTGGGAAAGTCATGCCTGGTGAACTTTTGTATTGGAAAAGTCATGCCCGTCAACTTTTGTATTGGGAAAGTCATGCCCGGTGATCTTTTGTACTGGGAAAGTCATGCCCGGTCAACTTTTGTATTGGGAAAGTCATGCCCGGTGAACTTTTGTATGAGAAAAGTCATGCCCGGTGAACTTTTGTATTGGGAAAGTCATGCCCGGTGAACTTTTGTATTGGGAAAGTCATGCCCGGTGATCTTTTGTACTGGGAATGTCATGCCCGGTGAACTTTTGTATTGGGAAAGTCATGCCCGGTGATCTTTTTTACTGGGAAAGTCATGCCCGGTGAACTTTTGTATTGGGAAAGTCATGCCCGGTGATCTTTTGTACTGGGAAAGTCATGCCCGGTGAACTTTTGTATGGGAAAAGTCATGCCCGGTGATCTTTTGTACTGGGAAAGTCATGGCCGGTGAACTTTTGTATTGGGAAAGTCATGCCCGGTCAACTTTTGTATTGGGAAAGTCATGCCCGGTGATCTTTTGTACTGGGAAAGTCATGCCCGGTGAACTTTTGTATTGGGAAAGTCATGCCCGGTGAACTTTTGTATGGGAAAAGTCATGCCCGGTGAACTTTTGTATTGGGAAAGTCATGCCCGGTCAACTTTTGTATTGGGAAAGTCATGCCCGGTGATCTTTTGTATTGGGAAAGTCATGCCCGGTGAACTTTTGTATTGGGAAAGTCATGCCCGGTCAACTTTTGTACTGGGAAAGTCATGCCCGGTGAACTTTTGTATGGGAAAAGTCATGCCCGGTGATCTTTTGTACTGGGAAAGTCATGCCCGGTGAACTTTTGTATGAGAAAAGTCATGCCCGGTGAACTTTTGTATTGGGAAAGTCATGCCCGGTGAACTTTTGTATGGGAAAAGTCATGCCCGGTGATCTTTTGTACTGGGAAAGTCATGCCCGGTCAACTTTTGTATTAGGAAAGTCATGCCCGGTGAACTTTTGTACTGGGAAAGTCATGCCCGGTGAACCTTTGTATTGGGAAAATCATGCCCGGTCAACTTTTGTATTGGGAAAGTCATGCCCGGTGATCTTTTGTACTGGGAAAGTCATGCCCGGTGAACTTTTGTATTGGGAAAGTCATGCCCGGTGAACTTTTGTACTGGGAAAGTCATGCCCGGTGAACTTTTGTACTGGGAAAGTCATGCCCGGTGAACTTTTGTATTGGGAAAGTCATGCCCGGTGAACTTTTGTATTGGGAAAGTCATGCCCGGTGAACTTTTGTATTGGGAAAGTCATGCCCGGTGAACTTTTGTATTGGGAAAGTCATGCCCGGTCAACTTTTGTATTGGGAAAGTCATGCCCGGTCAACTTTTGTATGGGAAAAGTCATGCCCGGTGAACTTTTGTATTGGGAAAGTCATGCCCGGTCAACTTTTGTATTAGGAAAGTCATGCCCGGTGAACTTTTGTATGGGGAAAGTCATGCCCGGTGATCTTTTGTACTGGGAAAGACATGCCCGGTGAACTTTTGTATTGGGAAAGTCATGCCCGGTCAACTTTTGTATTAGGAAAGTCATGCCCGGTGAACTTTTGTACTGGGAAAGTCATGCCCGGTGAACTTTTGTACTGGGAAAGTCATGCCCGGTGAACTTTTGTATGGGAAAAGTCATGCCCGGTGAACTTTTGTATTGGGAAAGTCATGCCCGGTAAACTTTTGTATGGGAAAAGTCATGCCCGGTGATCTTTTGTACTGGGAAAGTCATGCCCGGTGATCTTTTGTACTGGGATAGTCATGCCCGGTGAACTTTTGTATTGGGAAAGTCATGCCCGGTGAACTTTTGTATTGGGAAAGTCATGCCCGGTGAACTTTTGTATTGGGAAAGTCATGCCCGGTCAACTTTTGTATTGGGAAAGTCATGCCCGGTCAACTTTTGTATGGGAAAAGTCATGCCCGGTGAACTTTTGTATTGGGAAAGTCATGCCCGGTCAACTTTTGTATTAGGAAAGTCATGCCCGGTGAACTTTTGTATGGGGAAAGTCATGCCCGGTGATCTTTTGTACTGGGAAAGACATGCCCGGTGAACTTTTGTATTGGGAAAGTCATGCCCGGTCAACTTTTGTATTAGGAAAGTCATGCCCGGTGAACTTTTGTACTGGGAAAGTCATGCCCGGTGAACTTTTGTACTGGGAAAGTCATGCCCGGTGAACTTTTGTATGGGAAAAGTCATGCCCGGTGAACTTTTGTATTGGGAAAGTCATGCCCGGTAAACTTTTGTATGGGAAAAGTCATGCCCGGTGATCATTTGTACTGGGAAAGTCATGCCCGGTGATCTTTTGTACTGGGAAAGTCATGCCCGGTGAACTTTTGTATTGGGAAAGTCATGCCCGGTGAACTTTTGTACTGGGAAAGTCATGCCCGGTGAACTTTTGTACTGGGAAAGTCATGCCCGGTGAACTTTTGTATTGGAAAAGTCATGCCCGGTGAACTTTTGTATTGGGAAAGTCATGCCCGGTGAACTTTTGTATTGGGAAAGTCATGCCCGGTGAACTTTTGTATTGGGAAAGTCATGCCCGGTCAACTTTTGTATTGGGAAAGTCATGCCCGGTGAACTTTTGTATTGGGAAAGTCATGCCCGGTGAACTTTTGTATTGGGAAAGTCATGCCCGGTGAACTTTTGTATTGGGAAAGTCATGCCCGGTCAACTTTTGTATGGGAAAAGTCATGCCCGGTGAACTTTTGTATTGGGAAAGTCATGCCCGGTGAACTTTTGTATTGGGAAAGTCATGCCCGGTGAACTTTTGTATTGGGAAAGTCAAGCCCGGTGATCTTTTGTACTGGGAAAGTCATGCCCGGTGAACTTTTGTATGGGAAAAGTCATGCCCGGTGAACTTTTGTATGGGAAAAGTCATGCCGGGTGAACTTTTGTATTGGGAAAGTCATGCCCGGTGAACTTTTGTATGGGAAAAGTCATGCCCGGTGATCTTTTGTACTGGGAAAGTCATGCCCGGTGATCTTTTGTACTGGGAAAGTCATGCCCGGTCAACTTTTGTATTGGGAAAGTCATGCCCGGTGATCTTTTGTACTGGGAAAGTCATGCCCGGTGAACTTTTGTACTGGGAAAGTCATGCCCGGTGAACTTTTGTATTGGGAAAGTCATGCCCGGTGAACTTTTGTATTGGAAAAGTCATGCCCGGTGAACTTTTGTATTGGGAAAGTCATGCCCGGTGAACTTTTGTATTGGGAAAGTCATGCCCGGTGAACTTTTGTATGGGAAAAGTCATGCCCGGTGAACTTTTGTATGGGAAAAGTCATGCCCGGTAAACTTTTGTATGGGAAAAGTCATGCCCGGTGAACTTTTGTATTGGGAAAGTCATGCCCGGTGAACTTTTGTATTGGGAAAGTCATGCCCGGTGAACTTTTGTATTGGGAAAGTCATGCCCGGTGAACTTTTGTATTGGGAAAGTCATGCGCGGTCAACTTTTGTATTGGGAAAGTCATGCCCGGTGAACTTTTGTACAGGGAAAGTCATGCCCGGTGAACTTTTGTATTGGGAAAGTCATGCCCGGTGAACTTTTGTATGGGAAAAGTCATGCCCGGTGAACTTTTGTATGGGAAAAGTCATGCCCGGCCACTTTTGTATTGGGAAAGTCATGCCCGGTGATCTTTTGTACTGGGAAAGTCATGCCCGGTGAACTTTTGTATTGGGAAAGTCATGCCCGGTGAACTTTTGTATGGGAAAAGTCTTGCCCGGTGAACTTTTGTATGAGAAAAGTCATGCCCGGTGAACTTTTGTATTGGGAAAGTCATGCCCGGTGAACTTTTGTATGGGAAAAGTCATGCCCGGTGATCTTTTGTACTGGGAAAGTCATGCCCGGTCAACTTTTGTATTAGGAAAGTCATGCCCGGTGAACTTTTGTACTGGGAAAGTCATGCCCGGTGAACTTTTGTATTGGGAAAGTCATGCCCGGTCAACTTTTGTATTGGGAAAGTCATGCCCGGTGATCTTTTGTACTGGGAAAGTCATGCCCGGTGAACTTTTGTATTGGGAAAGTCATGCCCGGTGAACTTTTGTACTGGGAAAGTCATGCCCGGTGAACTTTTGTACTGGGAAAGTCATGCCCGGTGAACTTTTGTATTGGGAAAGTCATGCCCGGTGAACTTTTGTATTGGGAAAGTCATGCCCGGTGAACTTTTGTATTGGGAAAGTCATGCCCGGTGAACTTTTGTATTGGGAAAGTCATGCCCGGTCAACTTTTGTATTGGGAAAGTCATGCCCGGTCAACTTTTGTATGGGAAAAGTCATGCCCGGTGAACTTTTGTATTGGGAAAGTCATGCCCGGTCAACTTTTGTATTAGGAAAGTCATGCCCGGTGAACTTTTGTATGGGAAAAGTCATGCCCGGTGATCTTTTGTACTGGGAAAGACATGCCCGGTGAACTTTTGTATTGGGAAAGTCATGCCCGGTCAACTTTTGTATTAGGGAAGTCATGCCCGGTGAACTTTTGTACTGGGAAAGTCATGCCCGGTGAACTTTTGTACTGGGAAAGTCATGCCCGGTGAACTTTTGTATGGGAAAAGTCATGCCCGGTGAACTTTTGTATTGGGAAAGTCATGCCCGGTAAACTTTTGTATGGGAAAAGTCATGCCCGGTGATCTTTTGTACTGGGAAAGTCATGCCCGGTGATCTTTTGTACTGGGAAAGTCATGCCCGGTGAACTTTTGTATTGGGAAAGTCATGCCCGGTGAACTTTTGTATTGGGAAAGTCATGCCCGGTCAACTTTTGTATTGGGAAAGTCATGCCCGGTCAACTTTTGTATTGGGAAAGTCATGCCCGGTGAACTTTTGTATTGGGAAAGTCATGCCCGGTGAACTTTTGTATTGGGAAAGTCATGCCCGGTGAACTTTTGTATTGGGAAAGTCATGCCCGGTCAACTTTTGTATGGGAAAAGTCATGCCCGGTGAACTTTTGTATTGGGAAAGTCATGCCCGGTGAACTTTTGTATTGGGAAAGTCATGCCCGGTGAACTTTTGTATTGGGAAAGTCAAGCCCGGTGATCTTTTGTACTGGGAAAGTCATGCCCGGTGAACTTTTGTATGGGAAAAGTCATGTCCGGTGAACTTTTGTATGGGAAAAGTCATGCCCGGTGAACTTTTGTATTGGGAAAGTCATGCCCGGTGAACTTTTGTATGGGAAAAGTCATGCCCGGTGATTTTTGTACTGGGAAAGTCATGCCCGGTGATCTTTTGTACTGGGAAAGTCATGCCCGGTCAACTTTTGTATTGGGAAAGTCATGCCCGGTGATCTTTTGTACTGGGAAAGTCATGCCCGGTGAACTTTTGTACTGGGAAAGTCATGCCCGGTGAACTTTTGTATTGGGAAAGTCATGCCCGGTGAACTTTTGTATTGGAAAAGTCATGCCCGGTGAACTTTTGTATTGGGAAAGTCATGCCCGGTGAACTTTTGTATTGGGAAAGTCATGCCCGGTGAACTTTTGTATTGGGAAAGTCATGCCCGGTGAACTTTTGTATTGGGAAAGTCATGCCCGGTGAACTTTTGTATTGGGAAAGTCATGCCCGGTGAACTTTTGTATTGGGAAAGTCATGCCCGGTGAACTTTTGTATTGGGAAAGTCATGCCCGGTGAACTTTTGTATTGGGAAAGTCATGCCCGGTGAACTTTTGTATTGGGAAAGTCATGCCCGGTGAACTTTTGTATTGGGAAAGTCATGCGCGGTCAACTTTTGTATTGGGAAAGTCATGCCCGGTGAACTTTTGTACTGGGAAAGTCATGCCCGGTGAACTTTTGTATTGGGAAAGTCATGCCCGGTGAACTTTTGTATGGGAAAAGTCATGCCCGGTGAACTTTTGTATGGAAAAAGTCATGCCCGGTAAACTTTTGTATGGGAAAAGTCATGCCCGGTGATCTTTTGTACTGGGAAAGTCATGCCCGGTCAACTTTTGTATGGGAAAAGTCATGCCCGGTGAACTTTTGTATTGGGAAAGTCATGCCCGGTCAACTTTTGTCTTAGGAAAGTCATGCCCGGTGAACTTTTGTACTGGGAAAGTCATGCCCGGTGAACTTTTGTATTGGGAAAGTCATGCCCGGTGAACTTTTGTATTGGAAAGTCATGCCCGGTGAACTTTTGTATTGGGAAAGTCATGCCCGGTGAACTTTTGTATTGGGAAAGTCATGCCCGGTGATCTTTTGTACTAGGAAAGTCATGCCCGGTGAACTTTTGTATTGGGAAAGTCATGCCCGGTGAACTTTTGTATTGGGAAAGTCATGCCCGGTGAACTTTTGTATTGGAAAAGTCATGCCCGTCAACTTTTGTATTGGGAAAGTCATGCCCGGTCAACTTTTGTATTGGGAAAGTCATGCCCGGTGAACTTTTGTATGAGAAAAGTCATGCCCGGTGAACTTTTGTATTGGGAAAGTCATGCCCGGTGAACTTTTGTATTGGGAAAGTCATGCCCGGTGAACTTTTGTATTGGGAAAGTCATGCCCGGTGAACTTTTGTATTGGGAAAGTCATGCCCGGTGAACTTTTGTATTGGGAAAGTCATGCCCGGTGATCTTTTGTACTGAGAAAGTCATGCCCGGTGAACTTTTGTATTGGGAAAGTCATGCCCGGTGATCTTTTGTACTGGGAAAGTCATGCCCGGTGAACTTTTGTATTGGGAAAGTCATGCCCGGTGATCTTTTGTACTGGGAAAGTCATGCCCGGTGAACTTTTGTATGGGAAAAGTCATGCCCGGTGATCTTTTGTACTGGGAAAGTCATGGCCGGTGAACTTTTGTATTGGGAAAGTCATGCCCGGTCAACTTTTGTATTGGGAAAGTCATGCCCGGTGATCTTTTGTACTGGGAAAGTCATGCCCGGTGAATTTTTGTATTGGGAAAGTCATGCCCGGTGAACTTTTGTATGGGAAAAGTCATGCCCGGTGAACTTTTGTATGGAAAAGTCATGCCCGGTGAACTTTTGTATTGGGAAAGTCATGCCCGGTCAACTTTTGTATTGGGAAAGTCATGCCCGGTGATCTTTTGTACTGGGAAAGTCATGCCCGGTGAACTTTTGTATTGGGAAAGTCATGCCCGGTCAACTTTTGTACTGGGAAAGTCATGCCCGGTGAACTTTTGTATGGGAAAAGTCATGCCCGGTGATCTATTGTACTGGGAAAGTCATGCCCGGTCAACTTTTGTATTAGGAAAGTCATGCCCGGTGAACTTTTGTACTGAGAAAGTCATGCCCGGTGAACTTTTTTATTGGGAAAGTCATGCCCGGTGAACTTTTGTATGGGAAAAGTCATGCCCGGTGAACTTTTGTATGGGAAAAGTCATGCCCGGTGAACTTTTGTATTGGGAAAGTCATGCCCGGTCAACTTTTGTATTGGGAAAGTCATGCCCGGTGATCTTTTGTACTGGGAAAGTCATGCCCGGTGAACTTTTGTATTGGGAAAGTCATGCCCGGTCAACTTTTGTATTGGGAAAGTCATGCCCGGTCAACTTTTGTATTGGGAAAGTCATGCCCGGTGATCTTTTGTACTGGGAAAGTCATGCCCGGTGAACTTTTGTATGGGAAAAGTCATGCCCGGTGATCTTTTGTACTGGGAAAGTCATGCCCGGTCAACTTTTGTATTAGGAAAGTCATGCCCGGTGAACTTTTGTACTGGGAAAGTCATGCCCGGTGAACTTTTGTATTGGGAAAGTCATGCCCGGTCAACTTTTGTATTGGGAAAGTCATGCCCGGTGATCTTTTGTACTGGGAAAGTCATGCCCGGTGAACTTTTGTATTGGGAAAGTCATGCCCGGTGAACTTTTGTACTGGGAAAGTCATGCCCGGTGAACTTTCGTACTGGGAAAGTCATGCCCGGTGAACTTTTGTATTGGGAAAGTCATGCCCGGTGAACTTTTGTATTGGGAAAGTCATGCCCGGTGAACTTTTGTATTGGGAAAGTCATGCCCGGTGAACTTTTGTATTGGGAAAGTCATGCCCGGTCAACTTTTGTATTGGGAAAGTCATGCCCGGTCAACTTTTGTATGGGAAAAGTCATGCCCGGTGAACTTTTGTATTGGGAAAGTCATGCCCGGTCAACTTTTGTATTAGAAAAGTCATGCCCGGTGAACTTTTGTATGGGGAAAGTCATGCCCGGTGATCTTTTGTACTGGGAAAGTCATGCCCGGTGAACTTTTGTATTGGGAAACTCATGCCCGGTCAACTTTTGTATTAGGAAAGTCATGCCCGGTGAACTTTTGTACTGGGAAAGTCATGCCCGGTGAACTTTTGTATTGGGAAAGTCATGCCCGGTCAACTTTTGTATTGGGAAAGTCATGCCCGGTGATCTTTTGTACTGGGAAAGTCATGCCCGGTGAACTTTTGTATTGGGAAAGTCATGCCCGGTGATCTTTTGTACTGGGAAAGTCATGCCCGGTGAACTTTTGTATTGGGAAAGTCATGCCCGGTGAACTTTTGTACTGGGAAAGTCATGCCCGGTGAACTTTTGTACTGGGAAAGTCATGCCCGGTGAACTTTTGTACTGGGAAAGTCATGCCCGGTGAACTTTTGTACTGGGAAAGTCATGCCCGGTCAACTTTTGTATTGGGAAAGTCATGCCCGGTGATCTTTTGTACTGGGAAAGTCATGCCCGGTGAACTTTTGTACTGGGAAAGTCATGCCCGGTGAACTTTTGTATTGGGAAAGTCATGCCCGGTGAACTTTTGTATTGGGAAAGTCATGCCCGGTGAACTTTTGTATTGGGAAAGTCATGCCCGGTGAACTTTTGTATTGGGAAAGTCATGCCCGGTAAACTTTTGTATTGGGAAAGTCATGCCCGGTGAACTTTTGTATTGGGAAAGTCATGCCCGGTGAACTTTTGTATGGGAAAAGTCATGCCCGGTGAACTTTTGTATTGGGAAAGTCATGCCCGGTGAACTTTTGTATTGGGAAAGTCATGCCCGGTCAACTTTTGTATTGGGAAAGTCATGCCCGGTGAACTTTTGTACTGGGAAAGTCATGCCCGGTGAACTTTTGTATTGGGAAAGTCATGCCCGGTGAACTTTTGTATGGGAAAAGTCATGCCCGGTGAACTTTTGTATGGGAAAAGTCATGCCCGGTGAACTTTTGTACTGGGAAAGTCATGCCCGGTGAACTTTTGTACTGGGAAAGTCATGCCCGGTCAACTTTTGTATTGGGAAAGTCATGCCCGGTGATATTTTGTACTGGGAAAGTCATGCCCGGTGAACTTTTGTACTGGGAAAGTCATGCCCGGTGAACTTTTGTATTGGGAAAGTCATGCCCGGTGAACTTTTGTATTGGGAAAGTCATGCCCGGTGAACTTTTGTATTGGGAAAGTCATGCCCGGTGAACTTTTGTATTGGGAAAGTCATGCCCGGTAAACTTTTGTATTGGGAAAGTCATGCCCGGTGAACTTTTGTATTGGGAAAGTCATGCCCGGTGAACTTTTGTATGGGAAAAGTCATGCCCGGTGAACTTTTGTATTGGGAAAGTCATGCCCGGTGAACTTTTGTATTGGGAAAGTCATGCCCGGTCAACTTTTGTATTGGGAAAGTCATGCCCGGTGAACTTTTGTACTGGGAAAGTCATGCCCGGTGAACTTTTGTATTGGGAAAGTCATGCCCGGTGAACTTTTGTATGGGAAAAGTCATGCCCGGTGAACTTTTGTATGGGAAAAGTCATGCCCGGTGAACTTTTGTATTGGGAAAGTCATGCCCGGTAAACTTTTGTATTGGGAAAGTCATGCCCGGTGAACTTTTGTATTGGGAAAGTCATGCCCGGTGAACTTTTGTATTGGGAAAGTCATGCCCGGTGAACTTTTGTATTGGGAAAGTCATGCCCTGTGAACTTTTGTACTGGGAAAGTCATGCCCGGTGAACTTTTGTATTGGGAAAGTCATGCCCGATGAACTTTTGTATTGGGAAAGTCATGCCCGGTGAACTTTTGTATTGGGAAAGTAATGCCCGGTGAACTTTTGTATTGGGAAAGTCATGCCCGGTGAACTTTTGTATTGGGAAAGTCATGCCCGGTCAACTTTTGTATTGGGAAAGTCATGCCCGGTCAACTTTTGTATTGGGAAAGTCATGCCCGGTGAACTTTTGTACTGGGAAAGTCATGCCCGGTGAACTTTTGTATTGGGAAAGTCATGCCCGGTGAACTTTTGTATGGGAAAAGTCATGCCCGGTGAACTTTTGTATGGGAAAAGTCATGCCCGGTGAACTTTTGTATTGGGAAAGTCATGCCCGGTCAACTTTTGTATTGGGAAAGTCATGCCCGGTGATCTTTTGTATTGGGAAAGTCATGCCCGGTGAACTTTTGTATTGGGAAAGTCATGTCCGGTCAACTTTTGTATTGGGAAAGTCATGCCCGGTGAACTTTTGTACTGGGAAAGTCATGCCCGGTGAACTTTTGTATTGGGAAAGTCATGCCCGGTGAACTTTTGTATGGGAAAAGTCATGCCCGGTGAACTTTTGTATGGGAAAAGTCATGCCCGGTGAACTTTTGTATTGGGAAAGTCATGGCCGGTGAACTTTTGTATTGGGAAAGTCATGCCCGGTGATCTTTTGTACTGGGAAAGTCATGCCCGGTGAACTTTTGTATTGGGAAAGTCATGCCCGGTCAACTTTTGTATTGGGAAAGTCATGCCCGGTCAACTTTTGTATTGGGAAAGTCATGCCCGGTGATCTTTTGTACTGGGAAAGTCATGCCCGGTGAACTTTTGTATGGGAAAAGTCATGCCCGGTGAACTTTTGTATTGGGAAAGACATGCCCGGTGAACTTTTGTATTGGGAAAGTCATGCCCGGTCAACTTTTGTATTAGGAAAGTCATGCCCGGTCAACTTTTGTACTGGGAAAGTCATGCCCGGTGAACTTTTTTATTGTGAAAGTCATGCCCGGTCAACTTTTGTATTGGGAAAGTCATGCCCGGTGATCTTTTGTACTGGGAAAGTCATGCCCGGTGAACTTTTGTATTGGGAAAGTCATGTCCGGTGATCTTTTGTACTGGGAAAGTCATGCCCGGTGAACTTTTGTATTGGGAAAGTCATGCCCGGTGAACTTTTGTATTGGGAAAGTCATGCCCGGTGAACTTTTGTACTGGGAAAGTCATGCCCGGTGAACTTTTGTATTGGGAAAGTCATGCCCGGTGAACTTTTGTATTGGGAAAGTCATGCCCGGTGAACTTTTGTATTGGGAAAGTCATGCCCGGTGAACTTTTGTATGGGAAAAGTCATGCCCGGTGAACTTTTGTATTGGGAAAGTCATGCCCGGTGATCTTTTGTACTGGGAAAGTCATGCCCGGTGAACTTTTGTATTGGGAAAGTCATGCCCGGTGAACTTTTGTACTGGGAAAGTCATGCCCGGTGAACTTTATTATTGGGAAAGTTATGCCCGGTGAACTTTTGTATTGGGAAAGTCATGCCCGGTGAACTTTTGTATTGGGAAAGTCATGCCCGGTCAACTTTTGTATTAGGAAAGTCATGCCCGGTGCACTTTTGTACTGGGAAAGTCATGCCCGGTGAACTTTTTTATTGGGAAAGTCATGCCCGGTCAACTTTTGTATTGGGAAAGTCATGCCCGGTGATCTTTTGTACTGGGAAAGTCATGCCCGGTGAACTTTTGTATTGGGAAAGTCATGCCCGGTGAACTTTTGTATTGGGAAAGTCATGCCCGGTGAACTTTTGTATTGGAAAGTCATGCCCGGTGAACTTTTGTATTGGGAAAGTCATGCCCGGTGAACTTTTGTACTGGGAAAGTCATGCCCGGTGAACTTTTGTATTGGGAAAGTCATGCCCGGTGAACTTTTGTATTGGGAAAGTCATGCCCGGTGAACTTTTGTATTGGGAAAGTCATGCCCGGTGATCTTTTGTACTGGGAAAGTCATGCCCGGTGAACTTTTGTATTGGGAAAGTCATGCCCGGTCAACTTTTGTACTGGGAAAGTCATGCCCGGTGAACTTTTGTATTGGGAAAGTCATGCCCGGTGAACTTTTGTATTGGGAAAGTCATGCCCGGTGAACTTTTGTATTGGGAAAGTCATGCCCGGTGAACTTTTGTACTGGGAAAGTCATGCCCGGTGAACTTTTGTATTGGGAAAGTCATGCCCGGTGAACTTTTGTATTGGGAAAGTCATGCCCGGTGAACTTTTGTATTGGGAAAGTCATGCCCGGTGAACTTTTGTATGGGAAAAGTCATGCCCGGTGAACTTTTGTATTGGGAAAGTCATGCCCGGTGATCTTTTGTACTGGGAAAGTCATGCCCGGTGAACTTTTGTATTGGGAAAGTCATGCCCGGTGAACTTTTGTACTGGGAAAGTCATGCCCGGTGAACTTTTTTATTGGGAAAGTTATGCCCGGTGAACTTTTGTATTGGGAAAGTCATGCCCGGTGAACTTTTGTATTGGGAAAGTCATGCCCGGTCAACTTTTGTATTAGGAAAGTCATGCCCGGTGAACTTTTGTACTGGGAAAGTCATGCCCGGTGAACTTTTTTATTGGGAAAGTCATGCCCGGTCAACTTTTGTATTGGGAAAGTCATGCCCGGTGATCTTTTGTACTGGGAAAGTCATGCCCGGTGAACTTTTGTATTGGGAAAGTCATGCCCGGTGAACTTTTGTATTGGGAAAGTCATGCCCGGTGAACTTTTGTATTGGAAAGTCATGCCCGGTGAACTTTTGTATTGGGAAAGTCATGCCCGGTGAACTTTTGTACTGGGAAAGTCATGCCCGGTGAACTTTTGTATTGGGAAAGTCATGCCCGGTGAACTTTTGTATTGGGAAAGTCATGCCCGGTGAACTTTTGTATTGGGAAAGTCATGCCCGGTGATCTTTTGTACTGGGAAAGTCATGCCCGGTGAACTTTTGTATTGGGAAAGTCATGCCCGGTCAACTTTTGTACTGGGAAAGTCATGCCCGGTGAACTTTTGTATTGGGAAAGTCATGCCCGGTGATCTTTTGTACTGGGAAAGTCATGCCCGGTGAACTTTTGTATTGGGAAAGTCATGCCCGGTGAACTTTTGTACTGGGAAAGTCATGCCCGGTCAACTTTTGTACTGGGAAAGTCATGCCCGGTCAACTTTTGTACTGGGAAAGTCATGCCCGGTGAACTTTTGTATTGGGAAAGTCATGCCCGGTGATCTTTTGTACTGGGAAAGTCATGCCCGGTGAACTTTTGTACTGGGAAAGTCATGCCCGGTGAACTTTTGTATTGGGAAAGTCATGCCCGGTGAACTTTTGTATTGGGAAAGTCATGCCCGGTCAACTTTTGTATTAGGAAAGTCATGCCCGGTGAACTTTTGTACTGGGAAAGTCATGCCCGGTGAACTTTTTTATTGGGAAAGTCATGCCCGGTCAACTTTTGTATTGGGAAAGTCATGCCCGGTGAACTTTTGTATTGGGAAAGTCATGCCCGGTGAACTTTTGTATTGGGAAAGTCATGCCCGGTGAACTTTTGTATTGGAAAGTCATGCCCGGTGAACTTTTGTATTGGGAAAGTCATGCCCGGTGAACTTTTGTATTGGGAAAGTCATGCCCGATGAACTTTTGTATTGGGAAAGTCATGCCCGGTGAACTTTTGTATTGGGAAAGTAATGCCCGGTGAACTTTTGTATTGGGAAAGTCATGCCCGGTGAACTTTTGTATTGGGAAAGTCATGCCCGGTCAACTTTTGTATTGGGAAAGTCATGCCCGGTCAACTTTTGTATTGGGAAAGTCATGCCCGGTGAACTTTTGTACTGGGAAAGTCATGCCCGGTGAACTTTTGTATTGGGAAAGTCATGCCCGGTGAACTTTTGTATGGGAAAAGTCATGCCCGGTGAACTTTTGTATGGGAAAAGTCATGCCCGGTCAACTTTTGTATTGGGAAAGTCATGCCCGGTCAACTTTTGTATTGGGAAAGTCATGCCCGGTGATCTTTTGTATTGGGAAAGTCATGCCCGGTGAACTTTTGTATTGGGAAAGTCATGCCCGGTCAACTTTTGTATTGGGAAAGTCATGCCCGGTGAACTTTTGTACTGGGAAAGTCATGCCCGGTGAACTTTTGTATTGGGAAAGTCATGCCCGGTGAACTTTTGTATGGGAAAAGTCATGCCCGGTGAACTTTTGTATGGGAAAAGTCATGCCCGGTGAACTTTTGTATTGGGAAAATCATGCCCGGTCAACTTTTGTATTGGGAAAGTCATGCCCGGTGATCTTTTGTACTGGGAAAGTCATGCCCGGTGAACTTTTGTATTGGGAAAGTCATGCCCGGTCAACTTTTGTATTGGGAAAGTCATGCCCGGTCAACTTTTGTATTGGTAAAGTCATGCCCCGTGATCTTTTTTTTTTACTGGGAAAGTCATGCCCGGTGAACTTTTGTATGGGAAAAGTCATGCCCGGTGAACTTTTGTATTGGGAAAGTCATGCCCGGTGAACTTTTGTATTGGGAAAGTCATGCCCGGTCAACTTTTGTATTAGGAAAGTCATGCCCGGTGAACTTTTGTACTGGGAAAGTCATGCCCGGTGAACTTTTTTATTGGGAAAGTCATGCCCGGTCAACTTTTGTATTGGGAAAGTCATGCCCGGTGATCTTTTGTACTGGGAAAGTCATGCCCGGTGAACTTTTGTATTGGGAAAGTCATGCCCGGTGATCTTTTGTACTGGGAAAGTCATGCCCGGTGAACTTTTGTATTGGGAAAGTCATGCCCGGTGAACTTTTGTATTGGGAAGTCATGCCCGGTGAACTTTTGTACTGGGAAAGTCATGCCCGGTGAACTTTTGTATTGGGAAAGTCATGCCCGGTGAACTTTTGTATTGGGAAAGTCATGCCCGGTGAACTTTTGTATTGGGAAAGTCATGCCCGGTGAACTTTTGTATGGGAAAAGTCATGCCCGGTGAACTTTTGTATTGGGAAAGTCATGCCCGGTGATCTTTTGTACTGGGAAAGTCATGCCCGGTGAACTTTTGTATTGGGAAAGTCATGCCCGGTCAACTTTTGTATTGGGAAAGTTATGCCCGGTGAACTTTTGTATTGGGAAAGTCATGCCCGGTGATCTTTTGTACTGGGAAAGTCATGCCCGGTGAACTTTTGTATTGGGAAAGTCATGCCCGGTGAACTTTTGTATTGGGAAAGTCATGCCCGGTGAACTTTTGTACTGGGAAAGTCATGCCCGGTGAACTTTTGTACTGGGAAAGTCATGCCCGGTCAACTTTTGTATTGGGAAAGTCATGCCCGGTGATCTTTTGTACTGGGAAAGTCATGCCCGGTGAACTTTTGTACTGGGAAAGTCATGCCCGGCGAACTTTTGTATTGGGAAAGTCATGCCCGGTGAACTTTTGTATTGGGAAAGTCATGCCCGGTGAACTTTTGTATTGGGAAAGTCATGCCCGGTGAACTTTTGTACTGGGAAAGTCATGCCCGATGAACTTTTGTATTGGGAAAGTCATGCCCGGTGAACTTTTGTATTGGGAAAGTCATGCCCGGTTAACTTTTGTATTGGGAAAGTCATGCCCGGTGATCTTTTGTACTGGGAAAGTCATGCCCGGTGAACTTTTTTATGGGAAAAGTCATGCCCGGTGATCTTTTGTACTGGGAAAGTCATGCACGGTGAACTTTTGTATGGGAAAAGTCATGCCCGGTGAACTTTTGTATGGGAAAAGTCATGCCCGGTGAACTTTTGTATTGGGAAAGTCATGCCCGGTCAACTTTTGTATGGGAAAAGCCATGCCCGGTGAACTTTTGTATTGGGAAAGTCATGCCCGGTGAGCTTTTGTATTGGGAAAGTCATGCCCGGTGAAATTTTGTATTGGGAAAGTCATGCCCGGTCAACTTTTGTATTGGGAAAGTCATGCCCGGTCAACTTTTGTATGGGAAAAGTCATGCCCGGTGAACTTTTGTATTGGGAAAGTAATGGCCGGTCAACTTTTGTATTAGGAAAGTCATGCCCGGTGAACTTTTGTATGGGAAAAATCATGCCCCGTGATCTTTCGTACTGGGAAAGTCATGCCCGGTGAACTTTTGTATGGGAAAAGTCATCTCCGGTGAACTTTTGTATTAGGAAAGTCACGCCCGGTCAACTTTTGTATTGTGAAAGTCATGCCCGGTGAACTTTTGTATTGGGAAAGTCATGCCCGGTCAACTTTTGTATGGGAAAAGCCATGCCCGGTGAACTTTTGTATTGGGAAAGTCATGCCCGGTGAACTTTTGTATTGGGAAAGTCATGCCCGGTCAACTTTTGTATTGGGAAAGTCATGCCCGGTGAACTTTTGTATGGGAAAAGTCATGCCCGGTGAACTTTTGTATCGGGAAAGTCATGCCCGGTCAACTTTTGCATTGGGAAAGTCATGCCCGGTCAACTTTTGTATTGGGAAAGTCATGCCCGGTGAACTTTTGTATTGGGAAAGTCATGCCCGGTGATCTTTTGTACTGGGAAAGTCATGCCCGGTGAACTTTTGTATTGGGAAAGTCATGCCCGGTGAACTTTTGTATTGGGAAAGTCATGCCCGGTGAACTTTTGTACTGGGAAAGTCATGCCCGGTGAACTTTTGTACTGGGAAAGTCATGCCCGGTCAACTTTTGTACTGGGAAAGTCATGCCCGGTGAACTTTTGTACTGGGAGAGTCATGCCCGGTCAACTTTTGTATTGGGAAAGTCATGCCCGGTGATCTTTTGTACTGGGAAAGTCATGCCCGGTGAACTTTTGTACTGGGAAAGTCATGCCCGGTGAACTTTTGTATTGGGAAAGTCATGCCCGGTGAACTTTTGTATTGGGAAAGTCATGCCCGGTGAACTTTTGTATTGGGAAAGTCATGCCCGGTGAACTTTTGTATTGGGAAAGTCATGCCCGGTGAACTTTTGTATTGGGAAAGTCATGCCCGGTGAACTTTTGTATTGGGAAAGTCATGCCCGGTGAACTTTTGTATTGGGAAAGTCATGCCCGGTGAACTTTTGTATTGGGAAAGTCATGCCCGGTGAACTTTTGTATTGGGAAAGTCATGCCCGGTGAACTTTTGTACTGGGAAAGTCATGCCCGGTGAACTTTTGTATTGGGAAAGTCATGCCCGGTGAACTTTTGTATTGGGAAAGTCATGCCCGGTCAACTTTTGTATGGGAAAAGTCATGCACGGTGAACTTTTGTATGGGAAAAGTCATGCCCGGTGAACTTTTGTATTGGGAAAGTCATGCCCGGTGATCTTTTGTATTGGGAAAGTCATGCCCGGTCAACTTTTGTATGGGAAAAGTCATGCCCGGTGAACTTTTGTATTGGGAAAGTCATGCCCGGTCAACTTTTGTATTAGGAAAGTCATGCCCGGTGAACTTTTGTATGGGAAAAGTCATCTCCGGTGAACTTTTGTATTGGGAAAGTCATGCCCGGTGAACTTTTGTATGGGAAAAGTCATGCCCGGTGAACTTTTGTATTGGGAAAGTCATGCCCGGTCAACTTTTGTATTAGGAAAGTCATGCCCGGTGAACTTTTGTATTGGGAAAGTCATGCCCGGTCAACTTTTGTATTGGGAAAGTCATGCCCGGTGAACTTTTGTATGGGAAAAGTCATGCCCGGTGAACTTTTGTATTGGGAATGTCATGCCCGGTCAACTTTTGTATTGGGAAAGTCATGCCCGGTCAACTTTTGTATTGGGAAAGTCATGCCCGGTGAACTTTTGTATTGGGAAAGTCATGCCCGGTGAACTTTTGTATTGGGAAAGTCATGCCCGGTGATCTTTTGTACTGGGAAAGTCATGCCCGGTGAACTTTTGTATTGGGAAAGTCATGCCCGGTCAACTTTTGTACTGGGAAAGTCATGCCCGGTGAACTTTTGTATGGGAAAAGTCATGCCCGGTGATCTTTTGTACTGGGAAAGTCATGCCCGGTCAACTTTTGTATTAGGAAAGTCATGCCCGGTGAACTTTTGTACTGGGAAAGTCATGCCCGGTGAACTTTTGTATTGGGAAAGTCATGCCCGGTGAACTTTTGTATGGGAAAAGTCATGCCCGGTGAACTTTTGTATGGGAAAAGTCATGCCCGGTGAACTTTTGTATTGGGAAAGTCATGCCCGGTCAACTTTTGTATTGGGAAAGTCATGCCCGGTGATCTTTTTTACTGGGAAAGTCATGCCCGCTGAACTTTTGTATTGGGCAAGTCATGCCCGGTCAACTTTTGTATTGGGCAAGTCATGCCCGGTCAACTTTTGTATTGGGAAAGTCATGCCCGGTGATCTTTTGTACTGGGAAAGTCATGCCCGGTCAACTTTTGTATGGGAAAAGTCATGCCCGGTGATCTTTTGTACTGGGAAAGTCATGCCCGGTCAACTTTTGTATTAGGAAAGTCATGCCCGGTGAACTTTTGTACTGGGAAAGTCATGCCCGGTGAACTTTTGTATTGGGAAAGTCATGCCCGGTCAACTTTTGTATTGGGAAAGTCATGCCCGGTGATCTTTTGTACTGGGAAAGTCATGCCCGGTGAACTTTTGTATTGGGAAAGTCATGCCCCGTGATCTTTTGTACTGGGAAAGTCACGCCCGGTGAACTTTTGTATTGGGAAAGTCATGCATGGTGAACTTTTGTACTGGGAAAGTCATGCCCGGTGAACTTTTGTACTGGGAAAGTCATGCCCGGTGAACTTTTGTATTGGGAAAGTCATGCCCGGTGAACTTTTGTATTGGGAAAGTCATGCCCGGTGAACTTTTGTATTGGGAAAGTCATGCCCGGTGAACTTTTGTATTGGGAAAGTCATGCCCGGTCAACTTTTGTATTGGGAAAGCCATGCCCGGTCAACTTTTGTATGGGAAAAGTCATGCCCGGTGAACTTTTGTATTGGGAAAGTCATGCCCGGTCAACTTTTGTATGGGAAAAGTCATGCCCGGTGAACTTTTATATTGGGAAAGTCATGCCCGGTCAACTTTTGTATTGGGAAAGTCGTGCCCGGTCAACTTTTGTATTGGGAAAGTCATGCCCGGTGAACTTTTGTATTGTGAAAGTCATGCCCGGTGATCTTTTGTACTGGGAAAGTCATGCCCGGTGAACTTTTGTATTGGGAAAGTCATGCCCGGTGAACTTTTGTATTGGGAAAGTCATGCCCGGTGAACTTTTGTACTGGGAAAGTCATGCCCGGTGAACTTTTGTACTGGGAAAGTCATGCCCGGTCAACTTTTGTACTGGGAAAGTCATGCCCGGTGAACTTTTGTACTGGGAAAGTCATGCCTGGTCAACTTTTGTATTGGGAAAGTCATGCCCGGTGATCTTTTGTACTGGGAAAGTCATGCCCGGTGAACTTTTGTACTGGGAAAGTCATGCCCGGTGAACTTTTGTATTGGGAAAGTCATGCCCGGTGAACTTTTGTATTGGGAAAGTCATGCCCGGTGAACTTTTGTATTGGGAAAGTCATGCCCGGTCAACTTTTGTATTGGGAAAGTCATGCCCGGTGATCTTTTGTACTGGGAAAGTCATGCCCGTTGAACTTTTGTATTGGGAAAGTCATGCCCGGTCAACTTTTGTATTGGGAAAGTCATGCCCTTGTATTGGGAAAGTCATGCCCGGTGAACTTTTGTATTGGAAAAGTCATGCCGGTGAACTTTTGTATTGGGAAAGTCATGCCCGGTCAACTTTTGTATTGGGAAAGTCATGCCCGGTGATCTTTTGTACTGGGAAAGTCATGCCCGGTGAACTTTTGTATTAGGAAAGTCATGCCCGGTGAACTTTTGTATGGGAAAGTCATGCCCGGTGAACTTTTGTATTGGGAAAGTCATGCCCGGTGAACTTTTGTATTGGGAAAGTCATGCCCGGTGAACTTTTGTATGGGAAAAGTCATGCCCGGTGAACTTTTGTATTGGGAAAGTCATGCCCGGTCAACTTTTGTATTGGGAAAGTCATGCCCGGTGATCTTTTGTACTAGGAAAGTCATGCCCGGTGAACTTTTGTATTGGGAAAGTCATGCCCGGTGAACTTTTGTATTGGGAAAGTCATGCCCGGTGAACTTTTGTATGGGAAAAGTCATGCCCGGTGAACTTTTGTACTGGGAAAGTCATGCCCGGTCAACTTTTGTATTGGGAAAGTCATGCCCGGTGATCTTTTGTATTGGGAAAGTCATGCCCGGTGAACTTTTGTATTGGGAAAGTTATGCCCGGTGAACTTTTGTATGGGAAAAGTCATTCACGGTGAACTTTTGTATGGGAAAAGTCATGCCCGGTGAACTATTGTATGGGAAAAGTCATGCCCGGTGAACTTTTGTATTGCGAAAGTCATGCCCGGTCAACTTTTGTATTGGGAAAGTCATGCCCGGTGATCTTTTGTACTGGGAAAGTCATGCCCGGTGAACTTTTGTATTGAGAAAGTCATGCCCGGTGAACTTTTGTATTGGGAAAGTCATGCCCGGTGAACTTTTGTATGGGAAAAGTCATGCCCGGTGAACTTTTGTACTGGGAAAGTCATGCCCGGTCAACTTTTGTATTGGGAAAGTCATGCCCGGTGATCTTTTGTATTGGGAAAGTCATGCCCGGTGAACTTTTGTATTGGGAAAGTTATGCCCGGTGAACTTTTGTATGGGAAAAGTCATTCCCGGTGAACTTTTGTATGGGAAAAGTCATGCCCGGTGAACTTTTGTATGGGAAAAGTCATGCCCGGTGAACTTTTGTATGGGAAAAGTCATGCCCGGTGAACTTTTGTATGTGAAAAGTCATGCCCGGTGAACTTTTGTACTGGGAAAGTCATGCCCGGTCAACTTTTGTATTGGGAAAGTCATGCCCGGTGATCTTTTGTATTGGAAAGTCATGCCCGGTGAACTTTTGTATTGGGAAAGTCATGCCCGGTGATATTTTGTATTAGGAAAGTCATGCCCGGTCAACTTTTGTATGGGAAAAGTCATGCCCGGTGAACTTTTGTATTGGGAAAGTCATGCCCGGTGAACTTTTATATTGGGAAAGTCATGCCCGGTGATCTTTTGTACTGGGAAAGTCATGCCCGGTGAACTTTTGTATTGGGAAAGTCATGCCCGGTGAACTTTTGTATTGGGAAAGTCATGCCCGGTGAACTTTTGTATTGGGAAAGTCATGCCCGGTGAACTTTTGCATGGGAAAAGTCATGCCCGGTGAACTTTTGTATGGGAAAAGTCATGCCCGGTCAACTTTTGTATTGGGAAAGTCATGCCCGGTCAACTTTTGTATTGGGAAAGTCATGCCCGGTGATCTTTTGTACTGGGAAAGTCATGCCCGGTGAACTTTTGTATTGGGAAATTCATGCCCGGTCAACTTTTGTATTGGGAAAGTCATGCCCGGTGATCTTTTGTACTGGGAAAGTCATGCCCGGTGAACTTTTGTATGGGAAAAGTCATGCCCGGTGAACTTTTGTATTGGGAAAGTCATGCCCGGTGAACTTTTGTATTGGGAAAGTCATGCCCGGTGAACTTTTGTATGGGAAAAGTCATGCCCGGTGAACTTTTGTATTGGGAAAGTCATGCCCGGTGAACTTTTGTACTGGGAAAGTCATGCCCGGTGAACGTTTGTATTGGGAAAGTCATGCCCGGTGAACTTTTGTATGGGAAAAGTCATGCCCGGTGAACTTTTGTATGGGAAAGTCATGCCCGGTGAACTTTTGTACTGGGAAAGTCATGCCCGGTGAACTTTTGTACTGGAAAGTCATGCCCGGTGAACTTTTGTACTGGGAAAGTCATGCCCGGTGAACTTTTGTATTGGGAAAGTCATGCCCGGTGAACTTTTGTATGGGAAAAGTCATGCCCGGTGAACTTTTGTATGGGAAAGTCATGCCCGGTGAACTTTTGTACTGGGAAAGTCATGCCCGGTGAACTTTTGTATGGGAAAAGTCATGCCCGGTGAACTTTTGTATTGGGAAAGTCATGCCCGGTCAACTTTTGTATTAGGAAAGTCATGCCCGGTGATCTTTTGTACTGGGAAAGTCATGCCCGGTCAACTTTTGTACTGGGAAAGTCATGCCCGGTGATCTTTTGTACTGGGAAAGTCATGCCCGGTGAACTTTTGTATTGGGAAAGTCATGCCCGGTGAACTTTTGTATTGGGAAAGTCATGCCCGGTGAACTTTTGTATTGGGAAAGTCATGCCCGGTGAACTTTTGTATTGGGAAAGTCATGCCCGGTGAACTTTTGTATTGGGAAAGTCATGCCCGGTGAACTTTTGTATTGGGAAAGTCATGCCCGGTCAACTTTTGTATTGGGAAAGTCATGCCCGGTCAACTTTTGTATTGGGAAAGTCATGCCCGGTGAACTTTTGTACTGGGAAAGTCATGCCCGGTGAACTTTTGTATTGGGAAAGTCATGCCCGGTGAACTTTTGTATTGGGAAAGTCATGCCCGGTCAACTTTTTGTATTGGGAAAGCCATGCCCGGTCAACTTTTGTATGGGAAAAGTCATGCCCGGTCAACTTTTGTATTGGGAAAGTCATGCCCGGTCAACTTTTGTATGGGAAAAGTCATGCCCGGTGAACTTTTATATTGGGAAAGTCATGCCCGGTCAACTTTTGTATTGGGAAAGTCGTGCCCGGTCAACTTTTGTATTGGGAAAGTCATGCCCGGTGAACTTTGTATTGGGAAAGTCATGCCCGGTGATCTTTTGTACTGGGAAAGTCATGCCCGGTGAACTTTTCTATTGGGAAAGTCATGCCCGGTGAACTTTTGTATTGGGAAAGTCATGCCCGGTGAACTTTTGTACTGGGAAAGTCATGCCCGGTGAACTTTTGTACTGGGAAAGTCATGCCTAGGGATAGGCAAGTCGACTTTCGATTAATCGATTAGTCGACTTTTTGGTTTGAAAAGTCTAAAAATCGAAGTCGATCTTTGGTTATGAAGAAATCGAAAAGTCGACCTTTCATGGTCGACTTTCGATTTTCTTACTCAACATTTTTTATATGACAAAAATTGTAATAACACCCTCTGTTGACAGCGATATGTACCAAAAAACCTATAAAATCGATCAAAAATCGATTTTAGTCGACTTTGATAATAATCGAAAGATCGAAAAGTCGACGTTTTTGTTAAAGGTGAAAATCTAATGATCGAAAAGTCGACTTTCACGTTGAAGGTAAAAATCGAAAGATCGAATAATCGATTTTTGACTTCGATTACGTATCCCTAGTCATGCCCGGTCAACTTTTGTACTGGGAAAGTCATGCCCGGTGAACTTTTGTACTGGGAAAGTCATGCCTGGTCAACTTTTGTATTGGGAAAGTCATGCCCGGTGATCTTTTGTACTGGGAAAGTCATGCCCGGTGAACTTTTGTACTGGGAAAGTCATGCCGGTGAACTTTTGTATTGGGAAAGTCATGCCCGGTGAACTTTTGTATTGGGAAAGTCATGCCCGGTCAACTTTTGTATTGGGAAAGTCATGCCCGGTCAACTTTTGTATTGGGAAAGTCATGCCCGGTCAACTTTTGTATTGGGAAAGTCATGCCCTTGTATTGGGAAAGTCATGCCCGGTGAACTTTTGTATTGGAAAAGTCATGCCGGTGAACTTTTGTATTGGGAAAGTCATGCCCGGTCAACTTTTGTATTGGGAAAGTCATGCCCGGTGATCTTTTGTACTGGGAAAGTCATGCCCGGTGAACTTTTGTATTGGGAAAGTCATGCCCGGTGAACTTTTGTATGGGAAAGTCATGCCCGGTGAACTTTTGTATTGGGAAAGTCATGCCCGGTGAACTTTTGTATTGGGAAAGTCATGCCCGGTGAACTTTTGTATGGGAAAAGTCATGCCCGGTGAACTTTTGTATTGGGAAAGTCATGCCCGGTCAACTTTTGTATTGGGAAAGTCATGCCCGGTGATCTTTTGTACTGGGAAAGTCATGCCCGGTGAACTTTTGTATTGGGAAAGTCATGCCCGGTGAACTTTTGTATTGGGAAAGTCATGCCCGGAGAACTTTTGTATGGGAAAAGTCATGCCCGGTGAACTTTTGTACTGGGAAAGTCATGCCCGGTCAACTTTTGTATTGGGAAAGTCATGCCCGGTGATCTTTTGTATTGGGAAAGTCATGCCCGGTGAACTTTTGGATTGGGAAAGTTATGCCCGGTGTACTTTTGTATGGGAAAAGTCATTCCCGGTGAACTTTTGTATGGGAAAAGTCATGCCCGGTGAACTTTTGTATGGGAAAAGTCATGCCCGGTGAACTTTTGTATTGCGAAAGTCATGCCCGGTCAACTTTTGTATTGGGAAAGTCATGCCCGGTGATCTTTTGTACTGGGAAAGTCATGCCCGGTGAACTTTTGTATTGAGAAAGTCATGCCCGGTGAACTTTTGTATTGGGAAAGTCATGCCCGGTGAACTTTTGTATGGGAAAAGTCATGCCCGGTGAACTTTTGTACTGGGAAAGCCATGCCCGGTCAACTTTTGTATTGGGAAAGTCATGCCCGGTGATCTTTTGTATTGGGAAAGTCATGCCCGGTGAACTTTTGTATTGGGAAAGTTATGCCCGGTGAACTTTTGTATGGGAAAAGTCATTCCCGGTGAACTTTTGTATGGGAAAAGTCATGCCCGGTGAACTTTTGTATGGGAAAAGTCATGCCCGGTGAACTTTTGTATGGGAAAAGTCATGCCCGGTGAACTTTTGTATGTGAAAAGTCATGCCCGGTGAACTTTTGTATGGGAAAAGTCATGCCCGGTGAACTTTTGTATGGGAAAAGTCATGCCCGGTGAACTTTTGTATGTGAAAAGTCATGCCCGGTGAACTTTTGTACTGGGAAAGTCATGCCCGGTGAACTTTTGTATTGCGAAAGTCATGCCCGGTCAACTTTTGTATTGGGAAAGTCATGCCCGGTGATCTTTTGTACTGGGAAAGTCATGCCCGGTGAACTTTTGTATTGAGAAAGTCATGCCCGGTGAACTTTTGTATTGGGAAAGTCATGCCCGGTGAACTTTTGTATGGGAAAAGTCATGCCGGTGAACTTTTGTACTGGGAAAGTCATGCCCGGTCAACTTTTGTATTGGGAAAGTCATGCCCGGTGATCTTTTGTATTGGGAAAGTCATGCCCGGTGAACTTTTGTATTGGGAAAGTTATGCCCGGTGAACTTTTGTATGGAAAAGTCATTCCCGGTGAACTTTTGTATGGGAAAAGTCATGCCCGTGAACTTTTGTATGGGAAAAGTCATGCCCGGTGAACTTTTGTATGGGAAAAGTCATGCCCGGTGATCTTTTGTATGTGAAAAGTCATGCCCGGTGAACTTTTGTACTGGGAAAGTCATGCCCGGTCAACTTTTGTATTGGGAAAGTCATGCCCGGTGATCTTTTGTATTGGAAAGTCATGCCCGGTGAACTTTTGTATTGGGAAAGTCATGCCCGGTGATATTTTGTATTAGGAAAGTCATGCCCGGTCAACTTTTGTATGGGAAAAGTCATGCCCGGTGAACTTTTTGTATTGGGAAAGTCATGCCCGGTGAACTTTTATATTGGGAAAGTCATGCCCGGTGATCTTTTGTACTGGGAAAGTCATGCCCGGTGAACTTTTGTATTGGGAAAGTCATGCCCGGTGAACTTTTGTATTGGGAAAGTCATGCCCGGTGAACTTTTGTATTGGGAAAGTCATGCCCGGTGAACTTTTGCATGGGAAAAGTCATGCCCGGTGAACTTTTGTATGGGAAAAGTCATGCCCGGTCAACTTTTGTATTGGGAAAGTCATGCCCGGTCAACTTTTGTATTGGGAAAGTCATGCCCGGTGATCTTTTGTACTGGGAAAGTCATGCCCGGTGAACTTTTGTATTGGGAAATTCATGCCCGGTCAACTTTTGTATTGGGAAAGTCATGCCCGGTGATCTTTTGTACTGGGAAAGTCATGCCCGGTGAACTTTTGTATGGGAAAAGTCATGCCCGGTGAACTTTTGTATTGGGAAAGTCATGCCCGGTGAACTTTTGTATTGGGAAAGTCATGCCCGGTGAACTTTTGTATGGGAAAAGTCATGCCCGGTGAACTTTTGTATTGGGAAAGTCATGCCCGGTGAACTTTTGTACTGGGAAAGTCATGCCCGGTGAACGTTTGTATTGGGAAAGTCATGCCCGGTGAACTTTTGTATGGGAAAAGTCATGCCCGGTGAACTTTTGTATGGGAAAGTCATGCCCGGTGAACTTTTGTACTGGGAAAGTCATGCCCGGTGAACTTTTGTACTGGGAAAGTCATGCCCGGTGAACTTTTGTACTGGGAAAGTCATGCCCGGTGAACTTTTGTATTGGGAAAGTCATGCCCGGTGAACTTTTGTATGGGAAAAGTCATGCCCGGTGAACTTTTGTATGGGAAAGTCATGCCCGGTGAACTTTTGTACTGGGAAAGTCATGCCCGGTGAACTTTTGTATGGGAAAAGTCATGCCCGGTGAACTTTTGTATTGGGAAAGTCATGCCCGGTCAACTTTTGTATTAGGAAAGTCATGCCCGGTGATCTTTTGTACTGGGAAAGTCATGCCCGGTCAACTTTTGTACTGGGAAAGTCATGCCCGGTGATCTTTTGTACTGGGAAAGTCATGCCCGGTGAACTTTTGTATTGGGAAAGTCATGCCCGGTGAACTTTTGTATTGGGAAAGTCATGCCCGGTGAACTTTTGTATTGGGAAAGTCATGCCCGGTGAACTTTTGTATTGGGAAAGTCATGCCCGGTCAACTTTTGTATTGGGAAAGTCATGCCCGGTCAACTTTTGTATTGGGAAAGTCATGCCCGGTGAACTTTTGTACTGGGAAAGTCATGCCCGGTGAACTTTTGTATTGGGAAAGTCATGCCCGGTGAACTTTTGTATTGGGAAAGTCATGCCCGGTCAACTTTTGTATTGGGAAAGCCATGCCCGGTCAACTTTTGTATGGGAAAAAGTCATGCCCGGTCAACTTTTGTATTGGGAAAGTCATGCCCGGTCATCTTTTGTATGGGAAAAGTCATGCCCGGTGAACTTTTATATTGGGAAAGTCATGCCCGGTCAACTTTTGTATTGGGAAAGTCGTGCCCGGTCAACTTTTGTATTGGGAAAGTCATGCCCGGTGAACTTTTGTATTGGGAAAGTCATGCCCGGTGATCTTTTGTACTGGGAAAGTCATGCCCGGTGAACTTTTCTATTGGGAAAGTCATGCCCGGTGAACTTTTGTATTGGGAAAGTCATGCCCGGTGAACTTTTGTACTGGGAAAGTCATGCCCGGTGAACTTTTGTACTGGGAAAGTCATGCCCGGTCAACTTTTGTACTGGGAAAGTCATGCCCGGTGAACTTTTGTACTGGGAAAGTCATGCCTGGTCAACTTTTGTATTGGGAAAGTCCATGCCCGGTGATCTTTTGTACTGGGAAAGTCATGCCCGGTGAACTTTTGTACTGGGAAAGTCATGCCCGGTGAACTTTTGTATTGGGAAAGTCATGCCCGGTGAACTTTTGTATTGGGAAAGTCATGCCCGGTCAACTTTTGTATTGGGAAAGTCATGCCCGGTCAACTTTTGTATTGGGAAAGTCATGCCCGGTCAACTTTTGTATTGGGAAAGTCATGCCCTTGTATTGGGAAAGTCATGCCCGGTGAACTTTTGTATTGGAAAAGTCATGCCGGTGAACTTTTGTATTGGGAAAGTCATGCCCGGTCAACTTTTGTATTGGGAAAGTCATGCCCGGTGATCTTTTGTACTGGGAAAGTCATGCCCGGTGAACTTTTGTATTGGGAAAGTCATGCCCGGTGAACTTTTGTATGGGAAAGTCATGCCCGGTGAACTTTTGTATTGGGAAAGTCATGCCCGGTGAACTTTTGTATTGGGAAAGTCATGCCCGGTGAACTTTTGTATGGGAAAAGTCATGCCCGGTGAACTTTTGTATTGGGAAAGTCATGCCCGGTCAACTTTTGTATTGGGAAAGTCATGCCCGGTGATCTTTTGTACTGGGAAAGTCATGCCCGGTGAACTTTTGTATTGGGAAAGTCATGCCCGGTGAACTTTTGTATTGGGAAAGTCATGCCCGGTGAACTTTTGTATGGGAAAAGTCATGCCCGGTGAACTTTTGTACTGGGAAAGTCATGCCCGGTCAACTTTTGTATTGGGAAAGTCATGCCCGGTGATCTTTTGTATTGGGAAAGTCATGCCCGGTGAACTTTTGGATTGGGAAAGTTATGCCCGGTGTACTTTTGTATGGGAAAAGTCATTCCCGGTGAACTTTTGTATGGGAAAAGTCATGCCCGGTGAACTTTTGTATGGGAAAAGTCATGCCCGGTGAACTTTTGTATTGCGAAAGTCATGCCCGGTCAACTTTTGTATTGGGAAAGTCATGCCCGGTGATCTTTTGTACTGGGAAAGTCATGCCCGGTGAACTTTTGTATTGAGAAAGTCATGCCCGGTGAACTTTTGTATTGGGAAAGTCATGCCCGGTGAACTTTTGTATGGGAAAAGTCATGCCCGGTGAACTTTTGTACTGGGAAAGCCATGCCCGGTCAACTTTTGTATTGGGAAATCATGCCCGGTGATCTTTTGTATTGGGAAAGTCATGCCCGGTGAACTTTTGTATTGGGAAAGTTATGCCCGGTGAACTTTTGTATGGGAAAAGTCATTCCCGGTGAACTTTTGTATGGGAAAAGTCATGCCCGGTGAACTTTTGTATGGGAAAAGTCATGCCCGGTGAACTTTTGTATGGGAAAAGTCATGCCCGGTGAACTTTTGTATGTGAAAAGTCATGCCCGGTGAACTTTTGTACTGGGAAAGTCATGCCCGGTCAACTTTTGTATTGGGAAAGTCATGCCCGGTGATCTTTTGTATTGGAAAGTCATGCCCGGTGAACTTTTGTATTGGGAAAGTCATGCCCGGTGATATTTTGTATTGGGAAAGTCATGCCCGGTCAACTTTTGTATGGGAAAGTCATGCCCGGTGAACTTTTGTATTGGGAAAGTCATGCCCGGTGAACTTTTATATTGGGAAAGTCATGCCCGGTGATCTTTTGTACTGGGAAAGTCATGCCCGGTGAACTTTTGTATTGGGAAAGTCATGCCCGGTGAACTTTTGTATTGGGAAAGTCATGCCCGGTGAACTTTTGTATTGGGAAAGTCATGCCCGGTGAACTTTTGCATGGGAAAAGTCATGCCCGGTGAACTTTTGTATGGGAAAAGTCATGCCCGGTCAACTTTTGTATTGGGAAAGTCATGCCCGGTCAACTTTTGTATTGGGAAAGTCATGCCCGGTGATCTTTTGTACTGGGAAAGTCATGCCCGGTGAACTTTTGTATTGGGAAAGTCATGCCCGGTCAACTTTTGTATTGGGAAAGTCATGCCCGGTGATCTTTTGTACTGGGAAAGTCATGCCCGGTGAACTTTTGTATGGGAAAAGTCATGCCCGGTGAACTTTTGTATTGGGAAAGTCATGCCCGGTGAACTTTTGTATTGGGAAAGTCATGCCCGGTGAACTTTTGTATGGGAAAAGTCATGCCCGGTGAACTTTTGTATTGGGAAAGTCATGCCCGGTGAACTTTTGTACTGGGAAAGTCATGCCCGGTGAACGTTTGTATTGGGAAAGTCATGCCCGGTGATCTTTTGTACTGGGAAAGTCATGCCCGGTGAACTTTTGTATTGGGAAAGTCATGCCCGGTGAACTTTTGTATGGGAAAAGTCATGCCCGGTGAACTTTTGTATGGGAAAGTCATGCCCGGTGAACTTTTGTACTGGGAAAGTCATGCCCGGTGAATTTTGTATGGGAAAAGTCATGCCCGGTGAACTTTTGTATTGGGAAAGTCATGCCCGGTCAACTTTTGTATTAGGAAAGTCATGCCCGGTGATCTTTTGTACTGGGAAAGTCATGCCCGGTCAACTTTTGTACTGGGAAAGTCATGCCCGGTGATCTTTTGTACTGGGAAAGTCATGCCCGGTGAACTTTTGTATTGGGAAAGTCATGCCCGGTGAACTTTTGTATTGGGAAAGTCATGCCCGGTGAACTTTTGTATTGGGAAAGTCATGCCCGGTGAACTTTTGTATTGGGAAAGTCATGCCCGGTGAACTTTTGTATTGGGAAAGTCATGCCCGGTGAACTTTTGTATTGGGAAAGTCATGCCCGGTCAACTTTTGTATTGGGAAAGTCATGCCCGGTCAACTTTTGTATTGGGAAAGTCATGCCCGGTGAACTTTTGTACTGGGAAAGTCATGCCCGGTGATCTTTTGTACTGGGAAAGTCATGCCCGGTGAACTTTTGTACTGGGAAAGTCATGCCCGGTGAACTTTTGTATTGGGAAAGTCATGCCCGGTGAACTTTTGTATTGGGAAAGTCATGCCCGGTGAACTTTTGTACTGGGAAAGTCATGCCCGGTGATCTTTTGTACTGGGAAAGTCATGCCCGGTGAACTTTTGTATGGGAAAAGTCATGCCCGGTGATCTTTTGTACTGGGAAAGTCATGCCCGGTGAACATTTGTACTGGGAAAGTCATTCCCGGTCAACTTTTGTATTGGGAAAGTCATGCCCGGTGATCTTTTGTACTGGGAAAGTCATGCCCCGTGAACTTTTGTACTGGGAAAGTCATGCCCGGTGATCTTTTGTACTGGGAAAGTCATGCCCGGTGAACTTTTGTATGGGAAAAGTCATGCCCGGTGATCTTTTGTACTGGGAAAGTCATGCCCGGTCAACTTTTGTATTGGGAAAGTCATGCCCGGTCAACTTTTGTATTCGTAAAGTCATGCCCGGTGAATTTTTGTATTGGGAAAGTCATGCCCGGTGAACTTTTGTACTGGGAAAGTCATGCCCGGTGAACTTTTGTATTGAGAAAGTCATGCCCGGTGAACTTTTGTATTGGGAAAGTCATGCCCGGTGAACTTTTGTATGGGAAAAGTCATGCCCGGTGAACTTTTGTACTGGGAAAGCCATGCCCGGTCAACTTTTGTATTGGGAAAGTCATGCCCGGTGATCTTTTGTATTGGGAAAGTCATGCCCGGTGAACTTTTGTATTGGGAAAGTTATGCCCGGTGAACTTTTGTATGGGAAAAGTCATTCCCGGTGAACTTTTGTATGGGAAAAGTCATGCCCGGTGAACTTTTGTATGGGAAAAGTCATGCCCGGTGAACTTTTGTATGGGAAAAGTCATGCCCGGTGAACTTTTGTATGTGAAAAGTCATGCCCGGTGAACTTTTGTACTGGGAAAGTCATGCCCGGTCAACTTTTGTATTGGGAAAGTCATGCCCGGTGATCTTTTGTATTGGAAAGTCATGTCCGGTGAACTTTTGTATTGGGAAAGTCATGCCCGGTGATATTTTGTATTGGGAAAGTCATGCCCGGTCAACTTTTGTATGGGAAAAGTCATGCCCGGTGAACTTTTGTATTGGGAAAGTCATGCCCGGTGAACTTTTATATTGGGAAAGTCATGCCCGGTGATCTTATGTACTGGGAAAGTCATGCCCGGTGAACTTTTGTATTGGGAAAGTCATGCCCGGTGAACTTTTGTATTGGGAAAGTCATGCCCGGTGAACTTTTGTATTGGGAAAGTCATGCCCGGTGAACTTTTGCATGGGAAAAGTCATGCCCGGTGAACTTTTGTATGGGAAAAGTCATGCCCGGTCAACTTTTGTATTGGGAAAGTCATGCCCGGTCAACTTTTGTATTGGGAAAGTCATGCCCGGTGATCTTTTGTACTGGGAAAGTCATGCCCGGTGAACTTTTGTATTGGGAAAATCATGCCCGGTCAACTTTTGTATTGGGAAAGTCATGCCCGGTGATCTTTTGTACTGGGAAAGTCATGCCCGGTGAACTTTTGTATGGGAAAAGTCATGCCCGGTGAACTTTTGTATTGGGAAAGTCATGCCCGGTGAACTTTTGTATTGGGAAAGTCATGCCCGGTGAACTTTTGTATGGGAAAAGTCATGCCCGGTGAACTTTTGTATTGGGAAAGTCATGCCCGGTGAACTTTTGTACTGGGAAAGTCATGCCCGGTGAACGTTTGTATTGGGAAAGTCATGCCCGGTGATCTTTTGTACTGGGAAAGTCATGCCCGGTGAACTTTTGTATTGGGAAAGTCATGCCCGGTGAACTTTTGTATGGGAAAAGTCATGCCCGGTGAACTTTTGTATGGGAAAGTCATGCCCGGTGAACTTTTGTACTGGGAAAGTCATGCCCGGTGAATTTTGTATGGGAAAAGTCATGCCCGGTGAACTTTTGTATTGGGAAAGTCATGCCCGGTCAACTTTTGTATTAGGAAAGTCATGCCCGGTGATCTTTTGTACTGGGAAAGTCATGCCCGGTCAACTTTTGTACTGGGAAAGTCATGCCCGGTGATCTTTTGTACTGGGAAAGTCATGCCCGGTGAACTTTTGTATTGGGAAAGTCATGCCCGGTGAACTTTTGTATTGGGAAAGTCATGCCCGGTGAACTTTTGTATTGGGAAAGTCATGCCCGGTGAACTTTTGTATTGGGAAAGTCATGCCCGGTGAACTTTTGTATTGGGAAAGTCATGCCCGGTGAACTTTTGTATTGGGAAAGTCATGCCCGGTCAACTTTTGTATTGGGAAAGTCATGCCCGGTCAACTTTTGTATTGGGAAAGTCATGCCCGGTGAACTTTTGTACTGGGAAAGTCATGCCCGGTGATCTTTTGTACTGGGAAAGTCATGCCCGGTGAACTTTTGTACTGGGAAAGTCATGCCCGGTGAACTTTTGTATTGGGAAAGTCATGCCCGGTGAACTTTTGTATTGGGAAAGTCATGCCCGGTGAACTTTTGTACTGGGAAAGTCATGCCCGGTGATCTTTTGTACTGGGAAAGTCATGCCCGGTGAACTTTTGTATGGGAAAAGTCATGCCCGGTGATCTTTTGTACTGGGAAAGTCATGCCCGGTGAACATTTGTACTGGGAAAGTCATTCCCGGTCAACTTTTGTATTGGGAAAGTCATGCCCGGTGATCTTTTGTACTGGGAAAGTCATGCCCCGTGAACTTTTGTACTGGGAAAGTCATGCCCGGTGATCTTTTGTACTGGGAAAGTCATGCCCGGTGAACTTTTGTATGGGAAAAGTCATGCCCGGTGATCTTTTGTACTGGGAAAGTCATGCCCGGTCAACTTTTGTATTGGGAAAGTCATGCCCGGTCAACTTTTGTATTCGTAAAGTCATGCCGGTGAATTTTTGTATTGGGAAAGTCATGCCCGGTGAACTTTTGTATTGGGAAAGTCATGCCCGGTGAACTTTTGTATTGGGAAAGTCATGCCCGGTGAACTTTTGTATTGGGAAAGTCATGCCCGGTGAACTTTTGTATTGGGAAAGTCATGCCCGGTGAACTTTTGTATTGGGAAAGTCATGCCCGGTGAACTTTTGTATTGGGAAAGTCATGCCCGGTGATCTTTTGTACTGGGAAAGTCATGCCCGGTCAACTTTTGTATTGGGAAAGTCATGCCCGGTGAACTTTTGTACTGGGAAAGTCATGCCCGGTGAACTTTTGTATTGGGAAAGTCATGCCCGGTGAACTTTTGTATTGGGAAAGTCATGCCCGGTGAACTTTTTTATTGGGAAAGTCATGCCCGGCGAACTTTTGTATTGGGAAAGTCATGCCCGGTGAACTTTTGTATTGGGAAAGTCATGCCCGGTGAACTTTTGTATTGGGAAAGTCATGCCCGGTGAACTTTTGTATTGGGAAAGTCATGCCCGGTGAACTTTTGTATTGGGAAAGTCATGCCCGGTGAACTTTTGTATTGGGAAAGTCATGCCCGGTGATCTTTTGTATTGGGAAAGTCATGCCCGGTCAACTTTTGTATTGGGAAAGTCATGCCCGGTGAACTTTTGTATGGAAAAGTCATGCCCGGTCAACTTTTGTATTGGGAAATTCATGCCCGGTGATCTTTTGTATTGGAAAAGTCATGCCCGGTGAACTTTTGTATGGGAAAAGTCATGCCCGGTGAACTTTTGTATTGGGAAAGTCATGCCCGGTGAACATTTGTATGGGAAAAGTCATGCCCGGTGAACTTTTGTATGGGAAAAGTCATGCCCGGTGAACTTTTGTATTGGGAAAGTCATGCCCGGTGAACTTTTGTATTGGGAAAGTCATGCCCGGTGAACTTTTGTATGGGAAAAGTCATGCCCGGTGAACTTTTGTATTGGGAAAGTCATGCCCGGTGAACTTTTGTACTGGGAAAGTCATGCCCGGTGATCGTTTGTATTGGGAAAGTCGTGCCCGGTGGTCTTTTGTACTGGGAAAGTCATGCCCGGTGAACTTTTGTATTG
Source organism: Musca autumnalis (assembly GCF_047663935.1). NCBI lineage: Eukaryota > Metazoa > Arthropoda > Insecta > Diptera > Muscidae > Musca > Musca autumnalis. The sequence goes on from NW_027411757.1 coordinate 193,092, forward strand.
GGAAAGTCATGCCCGGTGAACTTTTGTATGGGAAAAGTCATGCCCGGTGAACTTTTGTATGGGAAAGTCATGCCCGGTGAACTTTTGTACTGGGAAAGTCATGCCCGGTGAACTTTTGTATGGGAAAAGTCATGCCCGGTGAACTTTTGTATTGGGAAAGTCATGCCCGGTCAACTTTTGTATTAGGAAAGTCATGCCCGGTGATCTTTTGTACTGGGAAAGTCATGCCCGGTCAACTTTTGTACTGGGAAAGTCATGCCCGGTGATCTTTTGTACTGGGAAAGTCATGCCCGGTGAACTTTTGTATTGGGAAAGTCATGCCCGGTGAACTTTTGTATTGGGAAAGTCATGCCCGGTGAACTTTTGTATTGGGAAAGTCATGCCCGGTGAACTTTTGTATTGGGAAAGTCATGCCCGGTGAACTTTTGTATTGGGAAAGTCATGCCCGGTGAACTTTTGTATTGGGAAAGTCATGCCCGGTCAACTTTTGTATTGGGAAAGTCATGCCCGGTCAACTTTTGTATTGGGAAAGTCATGCCCGGTGAACTTTTGTACTGGGAAAGTCATGCCCGGTGATCTTTTGTACTGGGAAAGTCATGCCCGGTGAACTTTTGTACTGGGAAAGTCATGCCCGGTGAACTTTTGTATTGGGAAAGTCATGCCCGGTGAACTTTTGTATTGGGAAAGTCATGCCCGGTGAACTTTTGTACTGGGAAAGTCATGCCCGGTGATCTTTTGTACTGGGAAAGTCATGCCCGGTGAACTTTTGTATGGGAAAAGTCATGCCCGGTGATCTTTTGTACTGGGAAAGTCATGCCCGGTGAACATTTGTACTGGGAAAGTCATTCCCGGTCAACTTTTGTATTGGGAAAGTCATGCCCGGTGATCTTTTGTACTGGGAAAGTCATGCCCGGTGAACTTTTGT